>NC_072738.1:33890271-34190271 GCF_026930045.1 Uloborus diversus
CCCATCAGTCAGTCTTGTTCTCTGGCTTTGCAGTGGCGCCATCTGTTAGACAGTTTGTACTCAACAACGTTAAAGATGGTCAATGAATAAAAACACATTTCGAAAACGAATAAATTATATACAATTTTAAATTTTCTCACATCGGTAAGTAAGCCTGTAGCTCACCACTAGGCTGTAGCTCAGTATGCCTTCTCCTTTTTTTTCCCAAGAAAAGAAGATTTCAAAAAAAAAAAAAAAAAACATCTCACACCACTTCAATCATATCCAAGATATAAAATCGAGCTGCAAAAAAAAAAAAAAAAAAGAGAGAAAAAAAAACAATTTTCAAACATAGGAAAAGTAATCAGCAGAAACTGCATTATGAAAATTTTGCAATGATCGTGTTTTTTGAGCACGATTTCCGAGTTTATTATCAGAGGGAAAAGGAAAAGGAAGAAACAAAAGTTGCATTTCAATTTAAATTTGCGGTAATAAATCGATTTTCATAGATTTGTAAGTAAGCAAATACGTTAATGACTGCTACTCTTCACATGAAGCTCATATATTTTAGTAAATACGTTTCTTTTGTATTCTTGGTAATTTTGGAAGTTTTGGCCCGAGGTTTTGAAAATGAATTGGCATACTCAGAGTTCGCGTTCAAAATGGGGTTTGGACTGCAAAATTTAATACCTCATGGCTTCAAATCCCTCGTGAAAATTTCGTTGGTATAATTTCAATGGAAGTCCACGAGCTTAGCGGTAGCTCTTCGCGCTTAAACGTCGCAGACCCGGGTTATAGATGCCCAGGTTGGGCACTGCCGACTCAACCTTTCATCTCTTCATTAGGTCGTTAAAATGAGTACCAAGCGTGCTTGGGAACTAAACACTAGGGATTCTGCGGGTCGCTTCCCGAATCACTGAGTTTATTTTAGTGTAATTTGAACGAGAAATACTTGCCGGGAAAAAATATGAACTATTGTTGCAATAAGTAAAATAAATGAGTGCAAATGAATGATCCACACACACACACACAAAAAAAAAAAGTCACATTTCATTGTAAAATAACATAATAATTCCAATTCTCTTTGAACGTTCTTTGAACAACGAAATGAATCGTTGCCCTGTCCAAAATTAAGAACACAGAGTTTTATCATTTTGTTTCGTCATACGTGTTAGATGCTGATGAAGTCTCAACGCAAACCAAATTTTGCACCCCTTCAATTTGTTGCATGATAAAAATACAAGCATTATTTTTTCGTTAAAAAAATGGTATTAAATACATTTCGCGCTTTATTGTTTTGCTTTTTCTCTTCTGTATATTTGTTTTGGGAATTCTCAGAATGGGATGTACTGTTTGTCCAATTCCTGAAATGTGTAAAAAAGTTTGGCAACACGCTGTGTCATAATCGCAGCAACTGTCGGTCATAAAATAAGTCAGGGCAAATCATGAAGCAAGGCGGCGGGGGGGGGGGGGGGACTTCTCACTGGACAGCGCAGGTAGAATTGGAAAAAAATCAGGAGGTTATGTGCGGGCGGCAGGGTGAGGGGGGGGGGATCGAAACTTTGTTTGAAAGCCTCGGAGTTAAGTCATCTTCTACACATTTGGGGCAGCTGATATCTCTTTCTGTGATCTATGCTGTCACTATATCTGCGTGTAGGAAGACAGGACAGAAACTTTAGACTAATTTTAAAGCTTCAGGTCAGTCATAGGCGCGGCTGGTGTACAAAGAAAGGAGGGGGGGGGTCAAAAAAGTGTGGGGGTCAGGGAACGTGGCCTCTGAAGCTGATTTTTTTTTTTTTTTTTTTTTTGCAAAATTTGGCTGCATTACTGCTGGCTTTTAATATGACTCATTAATTAACTTCTAAAAATGTGGAATACAATATCAAAAATTGGGAAGGATGACTACCCACTTTAAAGTTCTATTCCTTTGCAATAACACGAGAAAAAAATCATTCATTTGGAAATTTTAGTTTTTATGTTAGTAAAATAAATCAATCCACCCTATCAAAAATCTTTTTTTAATCAATCATTAATTTTTAACTCTGAAAAGTAAGGGGGCAAGGCCCCTTTACTTTTAAAAGTGAGGGAGCCGTTGCCCCCTGTACGAGCCGCCTATGCTGAAGATGTTAAGTCTTCGTGCTTTACCAATCAATCTCGAGACTCTTTGAGTTGAGGTGGTGGTCTTGTGACTTATTTGTTGAACATTGACTCCTTTCAATAGATGTGTCTACGTTATAGACGAGGGCAGACTGGCCCGCCGGCCATCGACCCGCGAGCCGATGCGCCCTCTCACCTGTGAGTCCTCGAACGCCCTCTTCGCACCACCTTTTTTTTTTCTTTTGCTCTGTCAAACCTGTAGACTTCCTTTTTTTTCGCGATCTTAAACCTGTGTGCCTTTGTTTTTTCGTACGTCCTCGAACCTGCGCGTCTTCGTTTTTTATTGCGCCCCCAAATCTGTGTGCCCTCGCCCTTTTTTTTTGCATCCTTGAACTTGTGCACCTTCGTTTTTTCCCTTTGCGCCCTCAAACCGCAACGCCCTTTTTTTGTTCCCTTAAACCTGTGCACATTCTGTTTTTTTTTTTTTAATGCCCCTCCCCTCTTGAACGTTTTTCTTTTTCGTTTTATTTTATTTGTTTCTTTGAACGTTGTACTTTCGGTTTTTTTATTCATTTATTTTTTTATTAATTTTTCGTACCCTCGAACTTGTGCAATGTGCATCTTCGTTTCATCGCGCCATCCTTGTGCAACTTTTTTTTTCTCGCCCTCAAACCTGAGCTCCTCTGGTTTTTCCTTGCACCCTCGATCCTGTGCGCTTTCGCTTTGTTTTGATTTCATTTTATTTCACTTAATTTGCATCCTTGAACGTGTGCGCTTTCGCTTTCCTTTCTTTCTCTCTTTCTTTTTTTTTTCACTCACAAACCTCTGCACCTTTGTTTTTATTTATTTATTTATTTATTTTTTGGCACCTTTTGGGAGTCAAGGTTGACGCCCTCTTGGGGGACCCAGTCCGCCCCTGATTATAGACCTAAAAGAGCGAGACACCAAGAGGGCAGAGACGATGGCACACAAATAAGCAAAACTTGAAGAGTCTTGTACTAAATACATTCCTCGCACTAAGAGCCAATGGAATAAACGATAAGCGCTCCGACAACTTTTTTCTGCCACAACTGATTGGTCAGAATTGGTACTTGACAAACTGAGAGGAAATAAAGGTAGCTCTATTTCTACTTACGGCTTGTTCGTAAATGAAGTGGCATATTTTTGCAACATATTTGACCGCCTGTCTCCCTTTGACATAAAGTGCCACACTTCATCTTATACTCGCCCCTTTCCTCTTATCACCTGTCAGCTAAAAAAATTGTTATCAAAAAAGTTTCTGATTAAAGAAAAATGTTAGGTGTCACTCTACTTCCCCCTCTTTTTCTTTGTCACAAATTGTCACAGTTGATCTTTTACTCCTTCCACTTCTCTTGTCACATGTCACATAAACATATTGTGAAAAAAAAAAGTTTTTAATTGAACAAACATGTGATATGTCACTCTTGTTGCTACCTCTTCCCTCCCTCCTGTCATGAACTGTCCCAATTTCACGACCCCCCCCCCCCCAAGTGTGACATCATTTGTGGGGGATCCCTTAAAGGTCTGTTGAAGTGACCATGGAGGGAGAGTAGGTGAAAGGATTTGATGAGAAGAGAATTAAATTCAGTTTTGAAAACTTGTTCTCTTTTTGTTTCATTCCAGGGTGACGGCGGAGGACCTCTCGTTTGCTATCGTAAAGACAAGAGCTATGCATTAGCTGGCATTGTGTCCTGGGGTATTGACTGCGGACAACCTGGTGTGCCTGGAGTGTACGTAAAAATTCAGAAATACCTTGACTGGATCAGTAAAACCACTGGCGTTCCCCTTGACGATTACTGGCCTAAGTACTGATTTGTAGATTTCTGTTAAAGCGAATTCTGCTTATTTATGTTATGCATTTTGTATTTGTATGAGAATTTGGAGTAAAGCCCACAAGCCTTGCAGAGAGTATTTTCTAAATGGTTTCGGCGACAAAGAAATTCATCAAATTTCAGAATGAGATGTGTTGTTCATGGGTATTCGGATTGAGTACCAAGCTGGACATCGGAGCGCCAGAGTTATTAAGCGAAAGTATACGATGTTTTTTTTTTTTTTGCTTACTTTTATTATTTTCTAAAGCGTCCATTATACCCAAAACTCTTCGTGTTTCGATTAATTTTATTATCACAGCAAAAAATAAATAAAATTTTCAGTGATCAATGCAAAATAATTCCGCCTTCATCAGTAATACAAGGTTTTTTTTCTTCTTTTCTTTTCTTTTCTTTTTTTTATTGTTATAGCAATGCAGGTAATTGTTGCTTACATAATTTTTATTTTTTATTTTGCTCTACTTTTCTTTAAAATATTTATATTTTGTAAATTTGTCTCTTTAAGACCTATGTAGCTTAAAGCCTTCGCGTGATGCACGAAAATTGAGATCATTTTTAGACTCAAAGTTGATCAAAAACGAATGAGTTCTAAAACAACAAAATCGCTGTTCTCCAGGAGTATTGATAAATTAAGTGAAGCTCAGAGATGTTAATTCTGTCTGATGTTTGCCCTTTCCTGAAAAAATTTCAGATGATTGATTCCTAATGTCATGAGCTGATGAGGGAAAGAAAATTTTAATGCAGTGAAACCCCGATTTAACGTCCCTCGATTTTACGTTTTCCCCCATTAAAACTTTTTTTCATCAGATCCCAGTTTTCTCGTAGCCTAATGATGTTAATTTAACCCGGATTGTAAGTTTGTTATTAACGGAATTTCCCGTATACCCCGATAAGTAAAACAAAAAAGTTCTTAAATAAGCATTTTTTTTCCTTTTGTGCTTGTTTTTAAAGCTAATCCATGTTGTTGAAAGTTAATCCATGAAAACATAAAAATGCATTCCGCAGACTGCTCTCTTTTAAAACTGATTTCTTCTTTCTACTTTTTTTTTTGAGGAAACATTTTTGGCCTAAACATTTTAAAACCTTTTGTTTTGTTCAGAAATGGTATATAATTGTAAAAAGGCTTTCGTTACTCAGTCGCCGTCTGATATTAGCAAGGGTTCGGATAGACTAACAAAGTTAAAATATAGATGTTATACCTTTTGAAAGAGTCATCTTTATTGACTTTACTTTTTTCCTATTGGCTTTTTGCTTTCAGTGTATATTCCGTAGTTTAAGTATTCCCGTACTTTACGTTTTTTACTCCAGTCTCTTGTAACGTAAAATCCGGGTTTCGCTGTATCTATTATTGTGATGTAAATTCCAATTTTTTTTTTTTTTTGGTATTTTAGTGAACATAAGCCTGTAAATATTTATCTTATTCAAAAGTAGGTTTAATGTTCATGAATTGTTGTTGTATTGTGCCATTTAGGCTGGCAATATGGGACGCACTGCTTCATTTTTCCAACTGTATCTTAATTTGGTATGAAGTCCGACTTCCATAGTACCCAAATGCCATAAATACCCGTTTATAGGGTAGGCAACCATTCTCAGCATAACAACACATTCAAATAGAGAAAGCACATGGACAAGAGAGAGAAAGTACACTGTTAAAAATTCAGGAAGATTTTCTGGTAATTGTTACTGTAAAATGACGGACTAACGCATAGCTGATTTTTACGGTAATTTATATCGGAGAAATAAGCGATCCCAGCGCCAATTGGTTGCTGCGGCCTACCGAGGATACCGTAAAATTTTACAGTAACATTTGATTTTTACGGTAATAGTTACTGGCAACATGGATGCCAGTAACAATTACCGTACATTTTCCGGAAAACTTTTAACAGTGTACATCCATGCCAAAACCGGGATTCAAACCCGGGACCTACCCATCAGAGTTAGACTTTTATGACCATTAGACAGGGCGGGCGACCAATGTTCATGAATACATGATGAAATTTTGTTCTTCATCATTATTTAACTTACTTCACAAAATCATTTTTATGCAAATGTTTACTCGCATATATCACATTATCTTGTTTTGAAATAATTACTCAAAAAGTTACTTTTTTCGTATTAGACTTTATTTTAATTAAGCGTTTAATTAGTCCTTATTTAAATTCAGCTTTTTGGGTGACTACGTCATACTGACAAGTAATAGTGAAAAATGTAGAATGTATATTCAACGCATAACACAATGTAAATACTTTTTTGAAATAAATTTTTCTGTCATGACTTTCGAATTTTTGTCTGAAGTTCTTGTGAATTGTAATTTCAACCCTAAAATAGTTTTCTGTAAAAATAGTAAATATTTGTGCATTTCCTTCACTCAAGAAAATACTTAATTAAATAATTTATTGGAAGAACTTGTGGATTAAGTTTATTTGAAGCAAAAATCAGTACTTGTATTAACCCAAATGTTTTTTGAATCTTAACAGTAGAATTACTTTTTTTTCCACAAATTTGTAGTTTATATACAAACACAAATACTACAATCCTAAGCGTAAAAGTCGTATCTGCAGCTGAGTTTGAAATGAAAAATTGCCGTTTAAATTTTGTGCCTCCATGTACTTGATTCAAATAAAACTTTTTCAAAAAATTTAAAAAAAATATTTCCCATTCACAAATGCCATAAAACATTGTATTTAGGTGAAATATGTGACAAAGAACCGCCTGGTGACTGTAACTCAATTTTGATAAGAAGTTCAGATGCGATTTTGTGCTCAGCACGGCAGAACACCCAAGTTTAAATAAAGTTTATACAGGGTAGTCCAAAAAATACTGATACATTTGAAAAAGCAATAAAAGTAAACGGGTTGCGATAGGAAATATACCGTTTGTTACATTATGCTTGATACAACAGTTAATTTTCAGACAAAGTTTCAAAAATAGTTACAATGTTCCTCAGCAGATGGCGCTGCAAATATTTTAAAAGGTATAAAAGAAAACAAAGTCTGTAAGATCGCCAAAATGGCCGGTACATTTGAAAAATCAATAAAAGCTAAGGAGGCAGGATTGATTCACAAATATACCGGTCATTTATCAAATATTTTAATCGGTGCACAGATTCTATTTCATTTTTTACGCTGCTGCACATGACATAAAAATTGATGAAGTGCTATTTACTGATGCCATTAGCGCAGAGCGTGCGCAATATTTAATTCACTCCTTTTACTTGCATTTACTGGCAACGGTATGGTTGATAACAAGCGTAGAGCGCAATATTTAATTCGCTTCTTAGCTATCATATCGTGGAAACGCGGTAGACAGCAAGCGTAAGGATTCAGTGTGCAAGTGGAGTAGCGGTGCCATAGTTCATCACTTGTGACGTCATAAAGACCGAACTTTGTTTGAAAAATTGTACATTTAAAAAAATAATTAAAACTTAAACATTTTGAAAGCAACAGATTTTCCTTGCTCTATGTTTCTTTTTTTTTTTTTTTTTCGCTCATTCTATCAACTTTAGTGACTAAAAGTAGTACTTTTGACTGATGGAAACAACTCCATTCAATCGCTGTGTTGATTTAACGGGGAATGACTCAATACTAAAAATATGAAAAATAAGCGTTTTCTGCCACGGCTTTGCAGGTGGTCAAATTTAAAAGAAGATACCTGCGAACTCATTGTCGTCTATAAGCGATAGTTGAAAAAAAATTAAAACAAGTAAATAAAATAAAAAAAAATAACAAAAATAATTTGAATTTTGACTTCTTAAATTCAAATTATGTTTTTCGCAATCACGAGTGTGTGTATGTGTATGTAGGCGTGTGTGTGTGTGCAGGCATGAGTGTGTGTGTATGTGTGTGTATAGGTATGTGTATGCACGCATGTGTGTTTGTATCTCTATGCAGGCATGAGTGTGTATGTATGTAGGTGTGCATGCATGAGTGTGTGTGTGTGTGTGTAGGTGTTTGTATGTATGCGCGTGTTTGAGTCTGTGTGCATGCGTGTGTGTGTGTGTGCGTAGGTTGTGTACGTGTAGATGTGTGCATGTATGCGTGTGGGATATGGAAGCATGGTGACGGTTTTCGCTAGAGGAGCAGCATCGGGACGGTGGTGCTGCAGAGGGAAGTGGGGGGAAAATAAAATCATAGGAACATCAAAACCATCAAGTGAGAACAATAAGCAATGTGACTGCTCAATAAATGCTTGTTAACTTGAATTTGTTTGTGACGAATTCAAATAACATTATTTTGCAATTAGGAGTCAGACCGGGACTCATACCAGGAGTTAGGCACCTTTCATAAACAATAAAAACTAGTATGGTTTGGTAATACGAAAACGTAATCACAATTCACCGAGAAGAAAAAAAGACTTAGCAATCCCTGTCTTCAGATTTTGATAAAATTTGGTGCCTGTAATATTTTATGGTGGTAAGTAAGCAAGACAGTTGCGCACTAAAATGAGTTCTGGCTTAGAAACAATTAATTCAATAGATGCATTATGTTTCTCATTATTAATGGTTTTTTATTTTGACATTTGAGGCAGTGAGAAGCAAAGGGAAGTAAGTGGACATTTTCAAGTTTTGAGAAAAACTCGTTTAAAGATAACCTCCTAGGTAGACTTTCATTCAATTTTATATCTCTTAATCATGCTGTACAGTAGCACCTACCATGGCTTCTAGTACTATCTCTTGCATCAAGACAGAGGACAGGTTCACCCCAACCATTTATACTGGTTATCTCCAAATTTTCTTTTTTTTATTTTACCACTTACATCCCTTTGCTTCTCACTGCCTCATATGTAGTCTGGTTTTTGTTAAAAAGACAATCAAACTTTTCAAAAAAAAAAAAAAAAAAAAAAAGAAAAAAAATCAAAATTAATGTGAATTCTGAAATTTTGAATTCAAATTATGTTTGTCGCAATCACGTGTTTCGACAGGACCCTACTCATTGGTTACTGCCCCACTCGCTTGTTTCTAGAAACGGTTCCTGTCCCTTCTCTTGGGCGGTTACCTGTGTATAGTTGTTTATGTGTAGGCTTGTGTGTGTGCGTAGACATGTGTGCATGCACGTTGGCGTGTGTGTATGTGTGTAAAGGCGCGGTGTGTGGATGTGTGTGAGTGTGTATGAGCGTGCGTGTGTGTAGGACATGGAGGCCACCGACTAGGAGCAGCGGCTACCGGGAGGAGCCGCGCCTGTAGAGGGCGGTGGGGTTGAAAAAGGAACCAGACATCAAGGACGGTCAAATAAAAACAATTAGCAATCGTGATTGCTCAAAAAAAAAAAAAAAAAGCCGATCGCTGAACTGCATGTACTACAACTTATTTCTTTAGTAAATTGTATCTGAGGCAGAACTCCTTCAATCTGTCTAAAAAATACACACGTATGTTGATAAAAGAATGAGCATAAAAAAAAAACTTGATATTTTTATAATGTAATTTTATTTAAATAACAAATAAATAAAACACATGAGTAGGACTAAAACTTAAGTGGATTTTTCATTAAGAGTCATGGGTCCTATTCTACAGGGTGTATCAGTACAGCGTTTACAGACTTTCAGGGCACATAGAGTACACCAAGACGATGGGAAACCACATAGTAATGCATGGTCGGAAACGCTTTCCAGGCGCAGTAGTGACGACACAAGTCACCAAAAAGACAAGATACGAATAAGAGAAGAAAACATGCATATTATCATTCCTAGAACATCTTTCAAGTATCATTCAACAGCTTAAACACAAATCTAATCTTGTATTTACTTCAAAATACACAACAAAAATCACAGCGCTAATAACTTTTAAACAGAGTTACAGAACGCAGTTTTTCACTCATTCACAACCGACAACTGACTGCCGATGCATAGCGAGACTTATTTATAATCTTGTATGGAAAAGTAGGGGAATGTGGGGCAAAGTGAAATAGTTAATAAGACTGAGCCTTTTCAAAGTGAGCAAATTGGAAATTTGTTTTGAAAATTTCAGTGCATAAAGAAAGAACCCTGTAGTTTAAAACTTGCATTATAACAGTATTTTTAATTTTTCAGAGTAATTTTGAGTCTTCAAAGAAAAGTGAAATTTTTTTCCACGGGACAACGTGAAAAATGAAATATTTTTGTAATGAAATAATTTCTACAAAAACTATTTTTGACCACATAAATCAGTAAATAAAAGATTAAATGAATGAATGAAAAGATAATGGAACAATAAACGAAAAGTTAAATAAATTAATTAATTATTACATGACGAATAATAAATGAGTGAAGAAAAGAGTGAATGAACAAGAAAATAGAAAAAAAAAATGAATAAATACATAAATTACTAAATGAAGGAATGTGAACGAATGAATTATCAAATGATTACGTAAGTGATTTATTAAATGATGAAATGTGTTTCGCAATCACGAGTTACTACAGAACCCTAAAATGTTTCTAGAAACGGTTCTTCTCCCCTCAAGCCAGCCCTTCCTCTTGGACAGTTACGTGTTTATAACTGTGTCTGCAGGCATGTGTGTGTAGGCGTGCGTGCGTGTGTAAGCTTGTGTGTGTGTGTGGATAGACCTGTGAGTGTGTGCACGTAGGCGCGTGTGGGTGCGTGTGTAGGACATGGACGCAACCGCTCAGTAGAAGCGGATTCAGGGAGGAGCTGCACCTGCAGAGGCCCCTGGTCCAAGCTGAAAAAGGAACCACAACGCCACAGACAGTCAAATGAAAGCAATTAGCAATCGTGATTGCTCAGAAAAAAATGTCAAAAATAGATAAAACGATTAAATAAATATCGAAAATTAAAAATTGGAAAATACGGTATTGAGACGGGACGGAATGTCTTTCTGTCTGTCTGCCTGCCTGACTGCAAAAGAACTTTTGTGTGAAAAGTCCAATTCGAACAATTTTTTTTTTGTTCGAAAGATCTCGGCGAGGACACCACATTCAGATACTTCCTTTTTAAAATCAACTTTTTGTTCAATTTTGAACAGTTCAAAAAAACTTAACATTAGCGTCTACGAGGAATTTCAAGACAAATATAAATCCCAAACTTAAACGCGAATTTGCTACAAACAAACTTTGTAGGAAAAAGATCTTGATGAAGACCATAATAGAAAATATCTTTTCGATTTGAACAAACTTCCGTTCAATTTTGAACAGTTCAAATCCCTTAACATTAGCAAGCCTACGTGGAAAATGAAAGTCGATATGGATTCTGAACTTAAGGCGGATTTACTTCAAACAAATTTTTTTGGAAATAGCTCTTGACGAATGACTCCAAATTTCGACACCGAAAATTTTGGGGCATCTGACTCCGACTTCTGTACCCGAAAATTCGTCGGTCTCCGACTCTAACTTCGTAGCTTTTGGCAAAAATTTAGACACAGAGGGGAAATGACTAACTCCGACTCTCAAAAATGTAAAGACTCCGACATCTTTTTCCCAAAATAAGTCCGACTCCGACCCCACACTCATTGCAGAGTTGCGAATTTTAAGGGAAATTAATCGATTCCAACTCCGAGTCTTTGAATTAAAAACCTTCGACTCCCGAATCTGGCTCTTTTAGCCCAAAATGAGACTGATTCCGACTCCGAATCAACAGCCATAGTTTTTATTTTTAAATGGTTATTGCTGATATGATTTGTTTTTATTTTCTCTAAAATGTTTTACCTTATGCATTTAGTGTTTGGCGGAGAAATTCGGAGTCGTTTATGTTTCTACATAAAGATATGAGCAGACAATTGTTTTTTTTTTTTTTGATAATGAAAATTATTTCTTTAAGTTGACATTTTGTTGTTTTATTTAGTTTAAAAGTGCATTTATTCACTTTTAATTACTTATTGGCAACAGAGGAAAAACAAACGATTTTTTAAAACTTTTGACAGTGTATTTATTTTAATGAGCTTATTATTTTTCATTCTTTTTTTTTCTTTTTGAAAACGATTAAAGTTGTTTTTTAATGGAAAAAAAATAGATTATCTGCTTTGTTTAAAAGGGGTTGCTACTTTATTTGTTTATTTATTCATTCTTTACGCATCTATTTCTTCTGATGAGTAAGGCGTATTTTATTTCTAGAAATCAAGTTAGTAAGTCACGTTTGTCACAATTTGCGATTTTAGCTAATTTTGAGAATATTGATCCGATATTAGACAGTCGATACTGCTTTACGGGAAAGTAGGCTCGTTTAGTTCTGGACGGAACTTTTTGTTAACCCCTCCCAGTAGGCATATTTAGGCTGTGCTTGTGTATGGAGGTAAGAATGCTAAGTTTTAAGCAAAATGCTGGAATATTGCTGTTTTTTTTTTTTTTTTTTAAATTTGCAACCGTCAATATTCTCTTTTCCCCCTATTCTTACTGTTTTTATGTACTTTTTCGAAGTGAGGGAAGTGAACAATTTTTCCGTAAAACAGTTATCAAGACATTTGATTCGTTGCATTTGAAGGAGTACTTACGTAATTTAAGAGGTTCTCAGTTCTTTTGCTGCATTTTTATGCATGTAGATTAAATTAGAAAAAAAAAGTGCAGTGCATGTAGATTACAGTGCATGTAGATTAAATTAGAAAAAAAAAATTGATATTTTGTACTCATGGAATTTGAACCTGTAACAATGAAGATATTTTAGAACAAGAATTGCGCAATTTCACATTATCTAGCACTTTAGTAGCATTAAATATGAGAAGCAACTAGGAGAGAAACACTGGTTCGTACTAATCGTTTTATCTTTTTTACCCACCTTTTTGGAATGTTTCATACAGTAGAATTTTTGCCTCTGTTTCCGCCTTCCCCAACTCCACTCGTGACCTATGGCAAGAAAAAAAGAAATCAGCCCTTGATGAGGGGGTAAACTCGCCAATCGAGTTCGCCTGCAAAACTTTTTTTTAGCAAGTTGAGTAATATAACGACCTAGATATTTTGATGCTGTTACATTTTAAAATATCTTTAAATATAAAAAATACTAGCGGTACCCGTACGGCTTTGCCCGTTGTAGTAAATTAAAAGGTTATTTGGTTCGCCTGGAAATTTACAAATGATGGATGATGTCGTCAATTTGTTAGGTTTAATTTCTCGCCCATTTTATGGTAGTTTGCTCGTTTACGTTATGGTAATTTGCTCTTCCACGTTATGGTAATTTGCTCGTCCATGTTATGATAATTTGCTCGATAAAGTGTTCTTAAAATTGGAATAGAAAAGGAAAAAGGTCGAATTTCAAAAAATCGCTTCGAGGTGCACACCTCCATGCAACAAACTAATTTTGTGCCACTTTTCTTTGAAATCGGCCGAACGGTGACGCTATGCGCGTCAGACATCCAGACAGAGATCCAGACTTTCAGCTTTATTATTAGTAAAGATAAGGCAATTTAACTTGATTTTAGAAAAAGTTGAAAATACTGCGAGAGCAAAAGAATTGTTGAAAAACGTGGTGTTAACGATTCCACAAATTATAAATGGCTGTCATTTTTCCTCAACAGGAAAAAAAAAAAAAAAACGTTCCTGGAAAATAATAAGCTGATAATGTGCCTATTTTCTGCCAGTAACATATCAAGCAAAACACATGAAAGTTTCCCCAAAAAGTCAGTAAATATTCTGAAACTTACATGAAATCTTTTTGACGAATTCAGAAACTTTTCAACAAATTCCAGTCATATTTCTGATATTAATTGAGATCTTTCAGAAAAATTTAGATATGTTTGGAGCAATATCTTGGCAATTTCCCGATTTTAGGCTCCTGAAGTAAATTTCGCGGAAAACACAGCATAATTACAATTAAATACCCAACAGCCCATTTGCCTGCAGAGCTAAAAAATCCAGACGCAGTTGCACTCGCTTAAAGCGAGCGCGGAGGAACCGCGATATTTTCTCGTTATATCTAATAACTCAGAAAAAACGAGTTTATGACAAAACTATAAAAACTCATACACATTGACTTTATTCGTTTTTCATTTTTTACAGTATCGGAGAAGCTGATCAACTTGTTTCGAACTATGTTATTGTCTTTTTTTTCTGTGATTGTTCATCGGAGAAAATTCATTTCTTGAAAAACTGAATACGTATATAAACACTAGGGTGGTTCAAAAATACATGTAAAAAGAAGTTTCTCCCAGATAACAGGACACACCTCAGTATTTTTAGACTTGTGGATAGCAATATACTGGAAGAATTATAGCTTTCTATTGCAACTAAAAGAGGTTGGTCAACTCCCTCCCCCAAATTTCATAACTACGGGGAGGGGAGTTAAAAAAAATACATTGAAGTGAAAAAACAATGCTGCATATTATAATATACACGAATAATAGGCATATACATTGCAATAAAATAAATATTTACAATAACAGCAAGGGAAATTAAATGCTTCTAAATTTGAGGCATTTTCAATGCTACGGCTAATGTTAAAATAAGGGATCGTAGAGCACCCTCTAAAAATTTGAGTATGAAGCTAAAACTTTTACAGCATAATGCTATTAGTAAGTCTAAAAAAACAGGGGTGTCCTAGACTATAGCTGAAAAAAAGTTTTTTTGAACAACCCTAATAAACACCCTCACATTAAAACTGAGGTAACCAAGTTAACATTGAATAATGGCAGAACTGAATGCAAATCACAGAGTAACGAACACATTCATTCTTTGTCATTTCTATCTCTTCCTCCCCAATACAAATAGGGTAACGGTACCAGTTACAGACATGCTAAAGGCATCGCTCTCAGGTTAACTCAGTTTTCTGAGCCTTTTAATGTGCTTAGACTTTTTAAACTATTTTTCTCTCATGCAACTACATCTCATCTAAGGTTTGGCTGCTTCTGAATCCTCTGAATGAGACAATTCTATTTTTAGTTGCTCTATTTCGAAAAAAGATCCGACCCACAGTAACAGACACCGACAAATCTGATGATACCCAGCAACAGATAGGATAAGGAAAGGATGAGTAATAAACAGAATTACCCTTTTCTCTATAAAATGTGCAAAAGTTTTTTATTTTTAGACCTAAAACCTTATTAAATTCAAATGAACATGGAACACCGGGAAGCCTCGTGGTAGCTGTTCATAACCTTCCACCACTGCCTTGTCAATACCAACTGGCTCATAAAATTCACTCTGATAACAATAGATGGTTGCACCGTATTCATCGGTCGCAGCAACATCAGTTTTAATTCCGAAAATTCTTGTTATTTAAATCCAAATTTACGACTGTCTGTTACTAGACCCTTGTCTGTTACTGGTGCCGTTACCCTACATATTCAACGATCATGTGGAAAAACTGCTCACTGTTGCCAGAAAAACATTAATGAAAAGTAACATTTTCTTCAAAATATATCTTAAGAAAAATATAATTACGCAGCTTGCAATAGAAGTTCTCTTCTCTTTACAGTTTTACTCAGAGAAATCACAAAAACCTTTAAAAAAAAAAGCCCAAACACGTTTTCCTCGGCTGAAAGAAACGAGCTAGAATAATCTGTCTGCGATTCCCTCGTTTTAAGCAGAATTGAAAACAAAAACGAAAGTGAGATGGTCAGATCATCAAAAAGATTTTCCCCCTACTTCCGGAAATCAAAGCCAGAGGGCATTGCATGACGATCTTTTATTCTAACAGGGCCGCGCTCGTTTTCCTTACTTCTGACCAAACGACTTTTAGTAACGCAGACGATCTCAGTGGTTTGACCTACTGTTTTGTTTTCTTAACTCAATAGCAATTTTTCCTGAGAGAACAAGTTTACAGTTTTGCCGGCTTTTACTAATAGTCGAGACATGTTGTGGTGATTGCGTTTTTTCTTCGGTTGATTATTTGTTTGTTTTAATTGGGAATAACGAAAGAAGAATTTTGATTGGAGCATTGGTAAGTGATTTATTTCGAATATAATTGAAAAGTCTAATGAAAAAAGATTTGTTTTTTGTGTAGAAGGTATATCCTAATGATACTACGATTTTAAAAAAAATGATTTAGATAGGGTAAAAAGGGGCACATGTAAACATTTTTTTTTTTTCAATTCTTTATTTTTCAAAAAATATTATCAATTTCTCAAAGCAAAAGTGCTTTTATGATTGAATAAATTTTTCTTTGTGTCATGGATTTTTTTGGGATTTTTTGAAAAATTATTTCTATACCTTATGGTATTTTTAAGAAACGTCTTCAGTTGTTCACATGTGTCCCTCTAGAGGGGCACATGTGAAAAGGCTTGGGGCACATATGAACATGGGTAAAAAATGCAGGAGAAGCAAACATTTTAAAGGTAAATTCTTCAATATGAAACATATACCTAAATAACAATTACGTTGAAGGGTTTGTAACCTGTACTGCATCAGTTTCAATTGTACAGTAATTGTTTTACTAAGAAAATATTTTTTTCCGAACATGTAACTGCTCACTGTCAAATTCTAAAGCCTCGTAGCGTGTTCTGATCACTGAATAGACTAGAAAATGACTACATAATAAAAAGAACTTATTAATATGTATGGGTTATTCTATATATATTTTTTGCTTTTAAGCTTCATACATTGTTTGATAATGTATTTTAAAATGATTTTGAACTCTAGTTTTTAATTAAATAAAAATATTTTGTGTCTTTTTATTTCCTTTAAGTATTAAAAAACTCTAAATTATTGACTTAATTAAAAATTTAATTAATTAATTTAATAGCAAAAAATTCAAAAATAAAAAAATAAATATAAATAAATAAATACTAAATAATATTAATAACAGTTAACAATAAATTTACAAACTACTTATAGGAAAATAATAATTATAAATATTTACATATTTTTCAACACTTACAATATCCTGCACTAATAATAATATTACGGAGAACGGCTATAAGAACTGTTCACTTGTGCCCGTATATGTTGTGTTCAAAAGTGCCCCATCGTCTACTTTAGAGCTAACTCGCAAAAATAAAGACTTTTTAATTTAATAAAAAAATCAAACATTGCCATAAATTTACCTGAATGTTTATATAATGTTTCGTAATGCTTAAGTTTAGCACTGCAGTTAGTTTTGAAAATGTTTTCACGTGAAGAAAACTGAATTTTTTTTTTTAAACACCTGATAAAACAGAGAAGTTGCCACGACAGACACATAAAATAGCTTATTGTTCTAAATGTTTGTCGAAGAGGTATAACTGGTACGGTAATCATATGAGAATTTTTCCAGATTTTTTGCTTGAAGCGATCTTAGTAAAACACACCATGTTCACATGTGCCCCATGTTCACATGAGCCCCCTTTTCCTCTATATGCCATTTAATTATCGTACCATGATTTTAAAAAAAATGAGCAAAGGAGGAAAATTTTTATTAAATATTACAGATACTTTGTCTGATCGTCATCATGGAACTTGAATTCCGCACGAGGAACTTTATATGGATTATAGAGCAGGGTGTCTCAACCGCGTCACTCTCTCTTTTGTCTATGTCCGGGAACTCCAAACGTGTGTGTACTATGATTTCTGAGAAATATTATTTTTAAGAGACAGCGCTATTGTGAAATGAAAATAAACACAAAAATATTTTGACGAATCAATTTGGAGGCATTGGAATAATAACAACATTCATTGAAACATCTGAGTTTCAGTTTCTTCAGGCATTAAATAGGCTTTTGCTTAACTAAATAAAAATGAACGAAACAATGTTGAAGAACGTAGAAGCAAAGAGGTTTAAGCGGAAAAAAGAAAAAATTGAAGATAACTAATGTAAATGGCAGGAGAAACTCTAATTTATTTTGTGGTACGTGATTGGTTTTATTAGATCTGGTGGGTGCTGTTACAAAACAGGATTTAGACAGGAAAAAAATTAATGAGAGTCTACCCATGGTTTGAACTTTGCACAGATTTTTCAAACCTTCAAAATAATCACTTGAATTCCTTTGCTTATTAGTGCATTATAAGCTATGAAAAGAACAAAATCAAATTGTTAGCTACAGGTAAAGTTATTAACAATTTAACCATGGTCCCCACATTTGCTATAGGGCCTTTTGACACATCAGGCAGCGGGCTCTCTTCCATTTTTGTCAAGCTTTGAAATATCAATATATTTTTACAATACATTTAAGTCTCGGCCCCCCCCCCCCCCGAGTCTTATCTTTACTCAAGCCTCATTTCTCTGGAACCCGTAGCTCCTCTCTATATGTCGACCATGAGTTTAATTTTTATTTTCTTTTGTACCTAATACTAGATGCGTTCACGGTATATCTGGAAAGTAAAAGTTTTGTTAAGTGATGCATATTCAATCACCAGACGTAGAAAAGTTAAAGAAAAAACACAGAAAAATTTTCGATTAACGTGCAGAAAAGAGCAATTTTCTGACGCAAAATAAAAATTTAGACATCATAGATTTTTTTTAATTCCAAAATTTTAGTCATTGTTATTAATATGCATAAACATTCGTATCACGGATTTTCTAACGAAAGCCCCCTATTTGAACTCCTGAGCATCAAAGGGCCTCTGTACCTAATATGCCAAAGATCTGATGTAAACTCCGGATTTTATAAAAAAGTGAATCGAAAAAACCTTTTCCGAGATTTCAAATTTTTTAAATGATAAAAAGTTGTCCAAACAGACACACATAATAATAATAATAATAATAATAATTAAAGGAAAAAAAACAATTTTATTCATTAAAAAATATTTAAGGTAGAGCGCACGCTGAAGTTTATAATTTTTCCATACATATTTTTAATAGCTAAGGAATTTTTTTTTTTCAAAAATTTTCAAGTTGAATGATCTAAACAATGAAGTTGAATATTATTATTCAAAAAAAGTTTTTCTGTTATGTAATATTTAGGTCTCCCATATAGTGTTCAAAAAAGTCTTTTAATGTTGAAGTTTAATTTTTCATTAAGCACAAATTTATTGCACTGTACAGCATGAAAAATGCTTCTGACATTATTCCAGAGTATTCTTACTTAAGAAGACCCCCTGAATCCAATATGACCACCGTTATCCCCCAACACCTAACCCTTTTTTGAAGATAGCGTCCCCCAATTTCTACAATTTTTGCCAGTTTCACAACTATTATTTGGATTTGGAGGGGTAAGTGCATTATATTAACCACTAACATTCTTTCGAAGCGCTGGAGAGGTTAAAAAAATCAAAATCTTAAAAAAATCATATTTTTGGATGGGAGACTTTTACGAGTGAGAGAAAAACTGTGGTTTTACATAGAAAATAAGCTAAAAAATTGTGCAAAAACAAAAATCACTGAAAAAGATAATATTTGATAATTTTTTAAAAAATACTTGAGGGAGGAATAACTCTCAAATTCAGCCTCGCTGCTACAAATGCTTATATTTTTGAACTTTTCGTCTCTCTAGCACTTTAAAGGAATGTTATTGCTTAATGCATTGCTGCTCTTTCCCTCAAAATCAAAACAATTGTCGAAAAGTGAAAAAAAAAAGTATTATGGGGGAGGAGAAGCTATTTCCAAAAAGTGGTGGGTGTTGGAAAAAAAATGGTGATCATATTTGGATTCAATGGGTCATTTGTTTTTAAAGAATCAGCAGAAATAGTGTCAAAAGTATTTTCTTGCCGCTCAGTGTATTTAATTTGTTCAACATAAAAAACTTTAACTTGAACTTTAAACAATCTTTTCTTTTGAGTACAATGCAGGATACCTAAATGTTACAAAGGCGGAAAACTTTTTTTTTTATATATAAAACTAGTGGGCTCCGTCCCCTGCTGTTCACAAACCCCGAAGATTGCTTCGCAATCATGTTTGTTTTCGGGCAAAGTATTCTTCATGAAGGAGCTTCAAAGGTGGTTGATCTACATGTGATCTTTGCATATTCAAATGGGAAATATCAAGAAAACTATAAGGCAACTCGAGAGTTAGACCAATGTGTAATAACAAACGTCTCATCATTTCGTTTCTCAAAGCAGTGACTACAAAGTCGGGATTAGAGCCCGTGACCGAAAAATTTCTCCAGTCCTCGCAAATTTCATTTAATTGCATATTTACTTTGATGTTAATGAATCGACATACTGCATTACGAAAAGAGGGATATCATTATCTGGAGAAGCAATGGCACTCCTTTTTCCTTATTTCCACCTACAATTCGGACCCAAGCCTCTTAAAGGGTAGCTAATGGGAGCTGATACCCCTAAAAAACTTCAAGTGCCTGGACCAACCGCAATAGATTTTACGCACCTCAGCCACATTTAGCATACACGTCGGGCTTTTGTCGGGTCGAGGCCGGTATTCGTAACATTCCAATTACGTATCCAGCGCTTATTCGACCGGGTCACTAATGCAGCTTCCATTTACATTCTGGGGGTGGGGCATCACAACAGTTGTCACCTGTATACAAACTCCCCCCCCCCCCTCACCCCTATAATGCCTTTTAAATTACAACTTTATTGTGTTTTAAACATTTATTCCGCAAGAAATGTGACACGCCAAACATAAAAGCTACCTTTTTTTTTTCTGAAGAAGGGTTTATTCAGTTTTAGAAGTTCGACATTTAAACTGAAGTTCGGATAGTAATATGTAAATTGATGAAGAGTCAAAAAAAAAAAAAAAAAAAAAAAAAAGAAAATTTGAATTTTGACATCTTGAATTCAAATTGTGCTTTTGGCAATCACGAGTGTGTGTATGAAAGCGTGTGTGTTTGTGTGTGGGGGGTATGTGTGTTTGTGTGTAGGGGGTATGTGTATGTGTGTGCAGGCATGTGTGTTTGTGTCTGTGGGCTGGCATAAGTGTGTGGGTAGTTGTGTGTATGAATGTGTGTGTGTGTGGGGGGGGGGGTATGTGTGTGTAGTCATATGTCTTTGTGTCTGTGTGCAGGCTTGAATGTGTGGGTAGTTGTGTGTATGTGTAGGTGTCGGTATGTATGCATGTGTGTTTGTGTACATGTATGTGTGTGTGTAGTTGTGTATGTATGCGTGTGTGTGTGTAGGACATGGATGGAGACTGCTTTCGCTGTAGGAGCAGCATCGTGAGGAGCCAGTCAACGGTGATGGTGCGGAGGGTGGCGGCGGGAAAATAAAATCAAAGGGCGCCAAAAACAGTCAAGTGAGAACTATAAGCAATCGTGATTGCTGCAAAAAAAAAAAAAAAAAAAACATATTCCCCTCTCTTTTTTTTAGAAAAATTCTTTTTTTGGCATTTCCGATATCTTGCAGATGGCCTTAATCAAACCCCCTAGTTTCCAGGATTCCAGACGGAACAATGACTAGTTTATATCAGGTGAACTTTGACTTTTCAAGCAAAAGGTAACAAATCCGTCCCCTAATATTTTCATTTCAAACAAAAGGGAACATATTCTGATTGAATCTGTTAAACGATTTATTCATTTCTTTTTCTCAAAGGAACACATGTTCTAAAATCTCTGGGCTTTAATCCACTAGTACTTCGATTACTGTACTATATATCGATACTATATTCAAGTACTTCGATTAGGGATGTGAGGTAGTTATTTATTTGGGTTCAAGTGAAATTCGAGCTATCAACATTCAGGTTGTCGTTCAAAAAGGCACATATATCCAAAATTAAAATAGCGATATTTTCTTGGTTTTTTGTACGAAAATTTCTTACTCTGGGACATCATATGTTATACATGTGTGCTCAATTCTGTACTCAAAGGGTATGATAAACTATTTTACTGTAAGTTTTACTAGTTTTACTGTGTCCCTTCTCCCCCCCCCCCCCCCCCGTGCTGCCCCTGGCTATGTTCCTTTTGATAAACTAGTCTTCAATTGGTATGGTAGATATTAACAAAGTTTGCGTTGCAGGATTAGAAACTTATTTAATGAGACTTTAAAGTTGACTAATTAGATAAATAAATGAGAAAAAAAAGGTTAGGATTGGTGTATAACATTGCATTACAAGAAATATCATGCTAGCACAAATTCATACCAAAAATCAAGCATAAGTTACTAAAACTGGAAATACTAAGTAAATAGCTTTTAAAAGTTCGGGAAACAGCTCGCTTTTTAATCTTCTGAGTTAAAAGAGAGTATTTTGCTGTGATTCACCTATCCCACTTTTTTCTAAACTCCAAAATAACGTAAAAGTAAAATAAAACGCGACAAACCTTTTTTTTTAATCGAAAGAATTTTTTTAATACTGGTGTAAATGACAACAAAGTATGAAATGTAACTTGAGTCACATTTAACATACTCTATTGCAAATGATATCCCCAAATATTTTTCAGGAAAAATCTTGTGAATTTCACAATAATAGTAATATCTTCATGGTACTAAAAGGGTGCATAAAACTGCATAGACCCTAAAATGCAGCGCAATACAAGTTTTATTGTACTAAAAGAACGGAACAAGGACAAATGTTTAACTTCCTAAAATATATACAAGTGAATGATGTCGTAAGAACAAGAATAAAAAACACAAGAGATTAAAAATCTAAAAAAGCGCAAAAAGTAAACACAGCGTAATAAAAAGATATAAGTAAGCAAGTAAAAAAAGAAACTCCCTCACAAACACTAACCATTAAATAAAAAATTCAGGCAAGCATTATACAAAGTATTTAGGGTCATAAAAACAGGGTCAAGCATAGTTTGTTTATTTTATAACATAATTATACTCTCAATAAATATTACATCAAAAATGTTCTGTACAACCATTCCATTGCAAAAATGAGTCTATGAGATAGATTATTTAGATTCCCAACCGGTGGTTCACGAACATCTGGGGGTTCGCGAGGTACAGACAGTGAGTTCGCGAAAATAATAATGTAATGACCAAATTTTAAGCTACAAATAAAACATGATAAATTAATTTACTTAAAGTTCATATGATTTACTTAAAGTTAAAAAATTTGATCTGAAAGATTTTTTTAAAAAAAATGCAGACACAAGTAACAGACATGCTTAAGACATCGCTCTGAGGTTAACTCAATTTTCTGAGCCTTTTAATTAATTTAGACTTTTTAAAACTATTTTTCTCTCATGCAACCACATCTCATGTAATGTTTGGCTACTTCCATATCCTCTGAGTAAGTTAATTTTATTTTTATTTGCTCAATTTCAAAAACAGGTCTGACCTTCAGTAACAGACACCGACAATTCTGATAATACCCAGTAACAGATAGGAAGAGGAGAGGATGAGTAATGGACAAAATTCCCCTTTTCTCTTCAAAATGTGCAAACGTTTTCTATTTTTAGATCTAAAACTTTATTTAATTCAAATGAACATGACACAGACACACATGTCAGACCTCGTGGTGGCTGTTCATAACCTTGTAAATACCAACTGGCTCTTAAAATTCATTCTGATAACACTAGATGGTTACACCGTATTCATGGGTCGCAGCATCATCGGTGTTACCCGCCTAAAATTCTTATTTAAATCCAAACTTACGACTGTCTGTTACTGGTGCCGTTTCCCTATTCTGAATAAGAGAACTATAGAGGAACACGTGATCACTTTGTTCCACGATAATCGAGTTGGTGTAAACCTCAAAGGTGTAAACCGACAAAACTGGAGATGGGAGGTAATAAATATACTTGAAGGGCTTGGGACAAGAATTTGATATGCCACATGATGTGAATTTTTTAGTAGGCCTATTTCCAACTTTTAAAAAACACAAACATTTCTATTTCCTGCAATACTAAAACCAGATATATTTTTTTCCAAATGACATAATCCACTGTCATGATGATAAACAAAATTTTGATCGAAAAGTCACTAATTGTGACTTTTCATATTTCTGCCCCGAGCCCAGTTTCAATTCACACCAAAAGAAAAACTCATAAATTCTCTCATTGTTTCATTTATTGTAAATTAAGTACCTACGTTGAGAAAAAAAGTAGTAGTAGACTTAGAGTCGTATTAACTGACGTTCGTAAAAACGCTGAAATAAACCTTGTGCAATGAGTATCTTTGTGTATTTTATTTCATTCTTATTAGTTTGCTAAGATAGTGTAGAAAAGTTCTTCTCTTGCGGATAATTTTCTACAGATATTATACTATCAATGTTTTATGGATCGATGTTGAAAAGATCGTGGCAAAATACTGGATGAACAACTAGCATTTTTCAAATTCAAAATCTTTTTCCGAAACAGAAACTCGTGTTTAAGTTTTGACGCCTGTTTGATTGTGAGAGTTGTCGTTTAAGGCTAAAGTTTTAAGCATTTTTTATTTGTCGTTCATATTATTCGCGTTGTATAGTTGATATTTTTTCTTGATCCCAAGGATTAAACACTTACCTGACCTATTTCGTAAATAAAATCAAACTGTCATTAAAATATGCAGGCTTTCACCATTTTCATTGTGCATGATAACATTGAAGACATGCCAAACAAGTTCAACGTTTGCTACTTATGTTTCTAATGTTTGAAGATGAATGAGAGCGTTTGTTTTGAGTTCCCAGTAACTTTTCATCGGGAGGACGGGGGGGAGGGGGGGGGGGAATGCTTATTGGAAGTGTTTCCAAAATTATAATTTTAAAATCGAAAGTTTGCCGTGATTGGTGACAATTTCGATAGCAATGCCATCTTTGGTAAATTTAAAGCCAAAGGTTTAAGCAGTGTCCATCGATAAAATTTCCAAGCTATAGTATTAAGAGTAATATTTTAAGCTTTCTTGGGATTAAGAAGGGGAGTTTGAACTGCTTTGAAAGTGCTTTCAAATTTAAAGCCTCAAAAGCGTTTGAGCTTGTTGTCTGTCATTGGTGATGTAAAAGTAAGTGAAATGGGCACTTCACGAAAAAAGTTCCGAAACTCGAGTCTGAAAATCGAAAATTTAGACTATCTGTGCTTAAAAAGGTAGAGGGAGATGTTTATTTATTTTCGGCTTACTTAAGAGGGAGAAGATTCGGGATCAACCCTAAAGGTCTTTCGAAATTCAATTCTGAAAAGTAATTTAAAAGAAATCTTTGGTAATGGTAGAAGAGGAGGAGGGAAACGGTCGTCTCTAGAAGATTTTCGACGCTAAATATTTTAAAACGTTTAAGCTATCGTTTGTAGTTTTTTTTAGGTGATAATTATAGCATTTCTCAAATTTTGTTAATTAATGTATTGATCTCTTCTTTTGTAAATGTTGTATAAGCGTATTAATCTTTTCCACCTTGTCAAACCAACAAGAAAATGTATTTCTATTTTTATTAGCTTTTTACTTGTCAAGTTATTTCAATTTTGTTTTAATATATAGTCATTTTTTCTTTGAAGAAATCAAATGTTTAGTATAAAATAAACTAAACTTAGTAGTTAAAATTTGATATTTGGACTTACATGCATAGACATTTTATGGTTTTGTAGTCACTGCATAGTCGCGTGAGGCAGCTGCCACTCGTCGTGGTATTAGTAAATTTCGCTTCTAATAGAGCATTATTTTCTGAAAATTAAAAAATAATAATATTCTAAAGAAAAAAAATTAAATAGGAACAAAATGCCGTGCTCTTTAAACAAAAACCTCGATTTCTTGAAACCTTAAGTAAAATAAGAAATAAATCGGGTAAAGTGAAATAGTTAAGCTAACTTACCTTTTTTAAAATGAAAAAAAAAAATTTAATTTATTCTGAAAATTACGGTACATGAAGAAATAACAATAAATTTTATAATGAAACTTGCGATGAAATATTATGTTTTACTAGAGCGTCATCCGTCAAAGTATGACGGTGAAAATTGTTTCCACTCTTCTATATTTGAACGAAGCCATTGCCTGTTTGGTGATATTTTGATAGTAGAAATTGTAACCCTAACTCCAGTAGATTAACCCTAAATTTCAGTAGGTAGCGTTCATTGTTGAACATTTTTTCGTTTCTTTATTCCCCTGAAATGACAGTCTTACCAGTAAAACAGTTAAGTTATCGGATCGAGTTCAACCTTGTCACAATAAAGTCTTTTCATGCATGTTAAACATTATCAAAACATATTATAAAATTATCATGCCGTGGAGCGAGTTTCATTGTTGAAACACGCGGGTTACTCGATCATCGGCAAGTATTTATATGAGGATTTTTTGTAGTGAATTTGTACTTTCAAAAAAAAAAAGGAGGTGGGGGGGGGGGAGAATTTTCCCTTTTTTATTCATGGAGCAAAGTGGAAAATAAAATATTTTTTAAATGAAATGCTTTTCATTCAATTATGAAACATATTTTTGATCAAATAAATGAGTAAGTAAAAGAATGAATAAATAAATGAAAAGGAAATGAAACATTAAACGAATAAATAAATTAATAAATAAGTTAATACATGAAAAAAGCAAATAAATGAATAAAATAGTGAATAAATAAGGAAATATTATTAAATGAAAGGGTGTAAATGTGAAAAAAATACTAAATGAATACGTAGGTAAATTGATAAAGGATTGAGTAAGAAAATGAAATGAACTATATTTTACTTTGTCCTTTCCACTTCGCCCCCCATGCACTTGACTAACTGTACAAAGCAATTAAGATACAAATAAGCTTAATATTAAACAAATAAATCCTGCACCGAATATTAGTAGGCATCAATTAATATTCGAAAGATTAAAATAAATTTTATCATTTAATAATGAAAAGCACAATTTTGGAATTACCACAAAATATTACAATACGAGTATCAATTTTTAAAAATTGCTTGTATTACCATATTCTTTGATTTTTAGCTCTAAGTTTTTATTGACTGATAGAGACTACATGTGGTACTACATATTTAATATTACTAGGTAGGTGGCACTAAAAGCAGAGTAAATATTACTTTGTCCCGCATTCTCCTACTGTCATCAACTGAATTGAGCTTAGATTAACTTTTTCCAAGATAAGTTCGTATTCGACAGGGAGGGAAGCCGAAATAGACTTTTCACGATATAAATTTGGGTATAACAGCACGATGCACTAAAAAAAAAAAAAAAAAAAAAAAAATCCCCAAGTAATACTCGGGCGTGACATTTTGGAACTTCAGTGCTGTGCCCGGAGTTCATGAGAGTTAAAAGGTTAAAACCCTTATCTATTTCTTCTGCAAGTTCCAAAATAAAATTCAGAATTTCCATGAAGTTCTATATCTGTTGGTGGAAATAAATAAATAAATAATTTTAGGGTACGCTCTTCAGTGTTTTGTTTAGATAAGTAGGAGACTCCGTCCCCTATCAACGTTCGCCAAGCTTCAAGGTTGTTTCGCAATTTTATTCGATCATTATTATATGTATAGATTATTGCGTCTGCCAAGAAGAATCAGATTTAATTACGCGTTACGTTTGGACCAGAAGTAAAATTACTCTCCTCTTCCTAGAAAAAATAGAATGTAGTAGAAGTTAGAAGAGTATGAAAATCCCGCTCCCACCCGAAAGAAAAAGTACTTCACAGCAAGCTTATTTAAAAAAAAATTCTTCCCTGGGTCTTAACTAGTACCAAATTTTACAAGTTTACCCTTGTGCGAATTAATGGAATCAAGCCAATTTTTTTTAGGAAATCACATTTATTTACGTCATTTAATTATAAAATCACCACTTAGTATGCCCCCCTCCCTTTTGTTCAGCACAATTTTCACTCTACTAGGCATAGAGTCAACTAGAGTTTTGCATTTTTTTTTTTGAATTCTTGATCTCTAAACAACTTTTAGCAAACTAACTTTTAGCAAACTTCAACATTTTTTCTTTTGGTTTGCAATCGGATTTTCACTCAATGTCACAATAGCCTGCTTCTTCCGTGGGGAAATATGCATGTCTAACAAAAAGATAAAAAGTGACCGGATTGAGTAAAAACAGTAAAAATATGTAGAAATTTATAACACTTAAAAAAAAACACGATACTTATGACAAAAAAAAACGTGAAGTTATAGCGCATAATCAATTGGTAGGCTAAACAGCTGTTTTAAACAAAGATTGAACAACCTAAAAAAATCGAAAATTAAAAATTCCCAACTTGATTCAATTAATTCGCACAAAGGTATATATTATAGGTACTAAATATAGTACATTTTGGTACTAAAAATCTCCTGCGCGTAGCAAAATTGTCATTTTGTCCGCTTGAAAATTCGTTGTCAAATTTGTGGTCTCCAACAATATTCTCCACTTTAGCTTCGTGCTTGAATAAGGTTCAGCTCAAGTTTTTTTTTAAATTAGAAATCCTTATATGAGTCATTCTCCTGCAATGTGGAATTTTGCAATCCTGAATTTTTAATTTTTGAACTTTTTAGGAAGGATGCAGTTTGGCATTTTTTTGAAAGAAAAAATATGTGTCTTCGTAAAACTACAATGGTTCATTAAACATGTACATTTATTTTGCAGATAATGATGCTTTAGTTTGTAAAAAGGACAAAAAGTGTCATTACCATCCCATGTTAAAAAAATCATGTAGAAATTCCAAAAAAATTTTTTTTTAAGTCTTTAAGGTTTACAATTAAGTACCAGCAATAGCCTGATAGAAAATAAAGAACAAATATATCATTTTAAATCTTTTAATAAATTAAAAACTATTTTGAGATTCTTTTTTCTATAAAAATATACTGAATGCATTACATCATTAATGTTCACTCGTTCAAGTTAAGTCTTATAACCTATAGTAAATATGTTTTCGAAAATACTAATAGAGCTAACTATTTAAAATACATTTATTAATAAAATTGAACATTAATAGTTTGAGGACAAGCACTTCTGTAGCAAGGACGGTAATGACTCTGGAAGGGTGGTAATGATCATGGCAGGTTATACATGACGTATACATATTTAAAATAACTTTAAGCAAACATACAATAAAATTAATGTCAAAATGCTATATTTTTTTCAAAACATAATACTATGACGTCATTATTTATTTATTTATTTTGCATTAAATACAGATACTGCGAATTTCTCTACCGAATTATGTTCCTCTTTTGCTACCCAAAAATATCTATGAGAAATGGGTATAGGAGGATCTTTAATAACGCAAAAAAATGTGTTCTGTGCTTATCTGGTGCTTGTCCTCTTCTGTGGACCAACAAAATTACTTTTTGTTTTTCATCCGGACCTAAAGTGGATTCTCAGACTATTACTTTGGTTTGAATCAACGACACCTGCACATTAAGGTCTGAAGTAGTTATTATCCTATGACAAATTATATTTAAAACCGATCAATTTAAAATATAATGTACTTTACAAAATGATAGTTAACTGGGAACCATTGACCATTAAAAATAACAGCAACCCACTGCCCAACATGTACTTTTTATGTAAGGTAATTTTTTTTAAAAAAAAGAAAGCTTAAGAAAATTATGCATCTAAAATATTAAAAAGAATTCAATGTACTGAATTTGAAGGTAAAAATGTTTGTAATTAAAAAACAAAGCAAATAATTTTATTCTATCCTCAGTCCGTCATTACCATCCAAATCTTTATGCTTTGTGCTGGGTGGTAATGACGTGGATTGTAATGATATTTCACTTTATTTTACCTGGCATGAGATAAACTGTAGCTAACATTCTAAACATTTTGCACATTTTGATCAAAGGTTTATCCAATGTATGAAAATAAAAAGCAAAAATACATAATAATGTTTAAAATAACTATTAATAGGTATGGATAGTAATGAGAGCAATAAAAATTTTTCTACTTAATTTGATAGCTACACATCTAAGCAAGACGCATGAAGATTTCCACACAGTAAGTTTTTGCTTTTCAAACAATTTTAGGGTGGCTGCTACTAAAACTGAATACTGTTTGGCTTAATAGTACCACCAAGTGGTCATGAAAGGAGTAAAAATTGTTGGATGGTAATGATGCAAAATGCCAGGGACAAATTAAAACTGTTTCACTAAAATTTCAAAATTGCAATCAAACAAAAAATAAACTTTGTTTTGAATTTAATTATGCGCAGCAAGTATGAAGAATTTTTTTCAAGGCATTTTTTAGTTTTATTTGCAGTATAGTTAGATTACAAAAGACAAACATTGAGTCGAGGGACAGTGGATGGTAATGACTTTTTAGTATATCTTTTTAATCTCAACAAAAATAGGTATTGTTCATCACTGTTAAATCCATGTTGTTTTGTTCGGTAGAAGGTGACAAATGAATACTATTAAAAAAATAATAATTTAAAAATATTTATGAGGTTGCAGCGAACATTGGACGGAAAATTTCACATTTCTAGAGAATGACCCATATATCTGCTGTTCCCGTTAGGTAGAAAATTATAACAAACTTTATCTTATGCATAAAAGAAATCTTTTTCGAATGGTATAGAATGTTAAGGGGCACGGTAATTCTTTCATTCCTTCGTTATGCAACATGAAATATTAGCTTAAAAATTATTTACCAAAGAGTTGGTGCGATTAAAAAAAAAAATCTACTCCGATGTGCAACTTATCGGGATCCGAAGTAATTTTGTACATAATTTCAAGGCTGTAAGATGTAGGTGCTATGGAGTCTTCAGAATGCGGGTAAGTTGGTGGCAGAATTTCACAATTCCTTTGACGTTAATTTTTTAAACATATGTATAGATAAAAAAAGTTGATTCTTTCCGTAAGGTAAAGTGTTATCATAACTTTTTTTTTGTTAAAAATTCCCTTTTAGTAATAAAATCAATAAATTCCTTTTTTGCACATTGGTGCGTTTCAAGCTCTTTCCGTTCAAATATTTTTAAGATAAAACTGCCAGATAGATCAAGATTAGGTTTCAATTTCTTCTAGCAGTCTTAATGTTGAAATTTTTGAGCAGCTCTATATTGAACGTAAAATTGTTCAAGTCAAATAACGGAACATTAGCAATAAGGCATTTCTGACAGGGTTTTTTTTCGGGGGGGGGGGGATGTTTTCTCTGAGCTCGCTATCAACTCAAAAGGTATTAAAGGCTCAAACCAATGTTTTTCGTGCCTTATGAAATGATAGTGAGAGAGATAAAAACTTAAGACAGATATGTAAACCGCAAATTATCGCATTCAGATTTTGTAATAACGTGCGGTAAATTTTAAATCTTAATTATACTTGATTTCCGTACGAAATCAATTTTCACATTTTGAAACTTTTACATTTTTATCACGCATTTTGATTAAAATTTATAGGCATCTACATGTTTACCCACTGTTTCGCAGACACTAAAATTTCCGTCACCCTCTCACTAAGAAATTCCCCTGAAATAGGGAAACCTGCAATGGATCACTCACGCGATTCGCTGACACTATTTTTCCGAAAATGGAAAATGAAATGAATACTTTAATATATTTGTAATTACTCGCATAAAGATACTTATATTCACATTTAATTATTTTACAGCCGTATATAATGTAAATACCAAAACAAATCGCTAATAACTTGCCAGAGTACTGATATCTTTAATTCTGTTTGGTTCCACTATAGCTGGCCCAGTATTATGCAAATATAGTAGTATTTTTTTAGCAATTTTGCTGAGAAAGTTCTGGCAATCCTGCCGCCGATTTCTTATCGACGCCCCCTTAATATTGAAAAGGATATTAAAGACGCATGTAATCTTTCGTTTTAGTTTTTACTTGTCAGGTCAGTCCGAAAACATAATATATTTAAAACCGTTAAAATAACAAAAAATAAAACAAAGTGAAAGCACACATGACTTGAAATAAAAGAAAATATGACCATTTTGACAGCGCAAAATTCCATTTCTCCATTTTTTCCTAGTTCCCGTCGTTTTACCGACATGAAATCTCTAATATCTCAAAAGGTAAAAATGATGGGGGAGGGGGGGGGGGGAGGAAATTCCAAGTCGGCGAAAAGTAGGGGACTCCCACCCATGTTTATTGTATACTATTAACGTATTATTACGAAGAAATAAAGACTTTTTAAGTGGGTCCGGAACGCAAAAATCGTCGAATTTTGCTTTTTTTTTATCATTTAAAAAACTTTTCCGTCTTTTTCTGCTTAAAAGGACGTTTGAATCTTGTTTCTATTTTAATTAGAACGAAAGATATAATTATATTTGTTGCATGCATTTAGCTAATAGTGTATTTAACTTTAAAACTTCAAAAGCATTTTTCTTCATGATGTAATATCTTCCGATATTTTGCATTCAAACTCTTTTAAGTCAGAACTGATAAAGATATAGAAATGAAATTCGGAGCATATCTTTTTTCAAACAGTTTACATTAACTTTTATTCGGCAAATTTGAAAAAAAAAAAAAAACATTACTACAAAAAATGTGATTAAAAAAAAAGTATCTTGGAATTTTTCAAAATTTTTCTTCAAACATTTTTTACTTTTTGTTGAATTAAGATTTTTGAAATCGCGGAATAAAAATTGAAACTTAGATATTTGTGGATAATTTTTTGAAAAAATTTTGAAAATTGCCCAAGAATATTTTGAGTTTTAGCGATTTGAAGAAACCCCATTAAAAAAAGAAATAATTAAATCTAAATATTTTTTTACATTTATGTTATGATTTTGCTTATTAAATTGATGGTGAACCAGTGTAAAAAATTTCAGAACTCTTAGTTGTTCAATAATTTTATTTTCAAATTGGGTCCCGTACCCCATTAAGCCTAAATGTACTTCCCTCTACCTTAGTCCCTCAGTACTTGCGCTGTGAGTTTTTATCTTTTATTTGTTACAAAAATTATTATTTGCTTATTTAACATGTGTTGTTTGGTTCAAATGAAAATAAAATATTTTCAACTAAAAAACATTTCAAATATTTTATAAGGAAAATTGGTGGTGTGAGAAAAATTCTCACACGGGCGAATTCTCAGATCACATTTCAGCAAGAGTTCCATGGAGGGGAGGGGAAGGGCAAAGAAGTTGGTATGGAAACTTGACAGGTAATTTAAAGCACCTCTTTATTTCTTATAACAATGTTTATGCACCGAATAAACGCTGTAACTTATAAATCACTCAAATAATTTTGCAAGAGCGAAGTAACTTGAAACAACGCAACGAAGAAAAAGCTGAAATTCAATTCATTTTCACGGCTGCAGATTTTCTTTCATAATCTATATACATGCTTTCACTCATTTAGCCGACCGTATTGCTCCACATTTTATTCCATTATTTCCGAAAAAAAAAAGAAAAGAAAAGAAAACTAGTTAAGAAATTTTCACTGCACTAGAGAGTCTGACCTGCAGAATGGTAGCTTAATTAACAGACGAACTCTATTTTTAACCAGCGTTAAAAGTTAACTGTGACCGCATAAGCAAGACGGTTTCCTAAGCGACAGAATATATCCGAACAGCAAACGGTGCTTGATAAAATAGTAGACAAGGAAGCAATAAATTCAGTGGCGCGTTGAAGATTGCTTCCTCTCTTAATAAGAGAGTGCGGTACCGAATGCGAAAAATATGTCTAAATTTGTCTGATGATGCTCATCAAAGAATTTGATTTTTTCCTAGAGATGTTTAATTTTCTCGCTAACAAGGTTGTACTATTGTGGTTTCTAGAAAATCATCAATACAATTAAATAAAAAATTTGTTTCAACTGTTTAACTCAGGGTTCTCCTAATATTTTATAACGGCGGCCCCCTTTTTCATACCAAATTTCCACTACCCCCTTTCAATCATCGTATTTATTTCCTTACTAGCGGTACCCGCACGGTTTTGCCCGTAGTAGAAAATTAAGAGTTCATTTGGTTAGCTTGTATACAAATAATGGATGATGGATTTCTCGCCAATTTCCTATGTTCATTTGCTCACCCATGATCCACGTTATGATAATTTTCTCGTCCACCACGTTATGGTAATTTGCACTCGTCCACGCTATGATAATTGCTCGGTAAGATTTTCTAAAAATTGGAATAGAAAAAGAACAAAACGAATTTTTGAAAAACCGCTTCGAGGTGCACACCCTCATGCTATAAACTAATTGCGTGCCAAATTTCATAAAAATCTGCTGAACGGTCTAGGCGCTATGCGCATCACAGACATCCAGACATAGATCCAGACTTTCAGCTTTATTATTAGAAAAGGTTAATCTTATTTTATGGGTGCTGTCCTGGTGTACCAAATTATATAATAGGTTAGAAAAACAACACCATGTTTTATGTAAATGTTCTGTTACGCACCAAAACATATTTATTTTATTATTACATGAATATTGAAAGTTTTGCTACGTTTAACAAACTATAACAGTTACACAAAAGTACGTAAAAAGTACGTAGTACCCCAAAAATTTTTTAAAATACATCATTTTGAGCTGGCCTGTCATTTCAAAATTTTCTAGGGGGAGGGGATGGGTTGTCAAAGTGTATGTACGCAAAGCGTTACATCGAAGAATAGCGAAAACAACGCCCACATACATAGAAATACATTGCTCTGTTAAAACCAGGGGCGGGGAGGGGGGGGGGGGTAATTTGCCTCCTCCTGACCCCCTCAATGACGGACCTGATGGATTATGTGCACAATTTTTTCGAACCGTAGTGAAACTGAAAAGACATCGTTGTGCTAAGTGCGGCGACTCATACCACAACAATGACAGTGTGCTAATTTTTAGACTTTGATTAGTTTTTCAATGATTTTTTTTTTTGCAATAGCTGCATACCCCCTTTTATAGTAGTTCCGTGCCTCCCTATTGAGGCGTGTCCAGAGATTGAAAGCCACTAGTTTAGCTGTTAATAAACTGTTTATAAAACTCAGTGCATGATTTAAGCTTATAACAAGTGTATAATGAAACAACCCAAACCCTTTGGTGTCTTATCAAAGGTACATAAATATACAGGGTGTTCCGTTTTAACTGCAAGGCCTCTATTTTCGCAACAGTTAGTCCTAGATGCATAGTTTCAGTTGCAAAAATGTTCCAAATCTGTTGCAGAGTTAAGATATTGAAAGTTTGAAGAAAAAATAAAAACGAGTCAAAAAATACAAAAGTTAACTTTTTGAACGGGACCCAAGTCCCGTAACTTATATTCAGGGAAATAATCTCCGTTGTAATATAAAAAGGGAACTAATCTCCGTTGTAAAATATTACTAACACAAGAAACTTGACATTTGTGCGACCAAAACTCAGGGAGATATTCGAGTTCGAAATTTTAATCCACCATACAGAAGATCAGAATGTAACTTATCGCCCTTTCAAAAGAGTGACAGATTGTCGAAGCAAAAAAGCAAAGTGTTTATATTTTTCATTGCTATTCAAAAATAAATGTAAATGTTATACCATGATGCTGAAAACACACTTCTAAACCTCGAACAATTTGAAAAACCACTCTTTGCGCACATATGAATTTAAACCCTTGTTAACCGCTAGATTTTCCCCCAAAAGGTGTTATTGACCGTGAGTGTGAAGTAGTGTAAGTCACAAAACGCTGCTTTTCATATCTCAGTAAATATTGGTCGTCCTAATGTCAAACTTTTTGTGTTGGAATTATTTTTCCATGGAGATTGTTTCCCTGAATATAAGTTAGGGGACCTAGTCCCAGTATAAAAAGTTAAATTTTGTATTTTTTGATTCATCTTTATTTTCTTCAAACTTTCAATGCGTTAACCCTGTATCTGATTTTGAATATTTTAGCAATTAGAAGTATGCATCTAAGACTAACGGTTGGGAAAATTGAGATCTTGTAGGTTAAAACGGAACACCCTAACAGGGAAGGTGAAAGTATGATATAATAGTGAAAGTGAGGTTTCAGAGACCAAACTATCTACTTTACAATTGTTTAAAAATCGTATAATTAAAATAAAATTCTGATACTTCATACAGACGTGCTTTGAACTTTTTCTTGTAATTAAAACAAATATTTATGATTTCTAAATTGAAATAAATATTTTCCGATGAAATTTTGCCACAGCTTTAGGATTTTTCGAGAAAATCAGATGCTCCAGCACTGCTACTAATAAAAGCGAATCGATTATTAATTAATAATTTTATTTTAGCGTTTTCTAATAGGAAATTCAATGTATCACAATGTGAAATAACAATGACAGTACCTGAACTATATTTGTCTATATCGTCATATTTCCAGGAATAATGGGGTCGTTTCGAAAATTTTAAAAGTTTTTTTTTTTTTTTTTTCTGAAAGGAAGTATGCTTAAAAACATAGGATCCGACCATTTTTTAAATAATTTGTTTAAGTTTGATATAAAAAAAAAACTTAAATCAGAACGCTTTCATTGCTTACGGCTTCTGCCGATGACATCACAAATGTTGAAATGCCATTCAGTGTTGCCATTCACAGTGCAAAGTATTTAATTCGCATCTTTACTCTGATGTATTGGCAACGATATGGTTGATACCCTAAGCGTAGAGCGCTATATTTATTTCGCTTCTTGGTTATCATAACGTGGAAACATAGTAGAAAGATGCGGCAAAGTGCATCATTTGTGACGTCATCAAGACCACGACTTGTTTGAAAAATCAGACATTAAAAAAACTGTTGGGAAAATGAAATTATTTTCTGGGTCCATGTTAATTTTTTTTGCTTATTCTATCCATTTAAAAAATGTCCAATGACTAAAAGTAGTACTTCTGACTGAAGGAAACCATCCCATTCAGTTCTACAGATCGCCCCCCCCCCCCTCTCCTCCTCTATTCACTATCCTTCTTCATTGCAAAACTTTGCATACACTCCAGACAAACAGAGGTTTTTAAACAGAGTATCTTCCCGCTCAAGGTAACGTGAACTTCCATCTTGACGAAAACACTTCCGAAGTCAGATGGAGCTTTCACTTGATTTGTGACTTTCTTTGATTCGCATGAATGAATCATTGGATCATTGACTGGAAAGTGATATCCTGATCAGAAGCTAATCAGTCATGTCACGTCATGCGGCGTTTTTTAAAACGTTTTTACAATATCCAAGCAACAAGGTGTTTCCCTAATCTTGAATTGGGTTTCTCTCAAAATCTTTAAGTGAGTTGAAATGTGTAAGCGAATGATATCACCAGTGGCGCCCTGAACTAAATGTTTTTTGGGAAGGGAAAAAGACTTAATTTGCCGAATGAAGTTATCACGGGACGCGGGAGCGTCCTACTCCGCCAAGGAAACCAAACGTCAGCAGCCAACAGAAGCAAATCCACTGCCGAAGACGAAAGAAAATAAAAGCGACCAAGAACAAGATTACACGACAGAACGAATTGGGGTTTTTTGGGTTTTTCACCCCTCTGTATCTCAGCCCCATGAAGACCCACGGAGTTGATTTTTGGTACACTCAATCTCTAGTGGTCCCTGACGCCGTAAACCAAAATACAATCCCCTGGACCATCAGAGGGAGGAGGTATTAAAGTTATAAAATCGCTGTTCAAAAAAGTTTTCGCTTTCTTTGACAGGGCTACAGCCCAGACGAAAAAAGGAATCGAGCTGAAATTTCGCACACACATTCCTTGTGCCCTACTGATTTGCCTTTTGTGCCATTTGACCCCCCCTCCCCCCCCCCCTCCCCCCCCCCCCCCGTTTTTACCCCCCAAATTGTACTTTCCCAGGGTTCTATCACAGCCCCCTGGGAGGCTACGGTAATGATTTTTTGTATACATATTCTTGGGGGGTCATTGAGTACATATACAAAAATTCAACCCCCAGGGACATCATGGGCCGGAGTAATTGAAGTTTGAAAATCACTAATTTCCCCTAAATTCTTATGTACTTACTCTCAGCTCATAGGGTTTGTTTATCTCGGACTGCAATTGTAAGGTTAGAACAGATCTAACAGTTATTCCAAAGTTGTCTTAGGAAATGATATTTAATCAAGACTAAAACATATCCAACGGTTGCAACTAGACGTTAAATCGCAGATATCACAAATTTGCCACAGCGACTTCGCATGCGCGCAGACTAGCTCATTGGGCTTTCAGTTTTCAGATTCCATGTTGTTTGTTTATACTTAAGCAGAGAAACAAATTAATGAATGAGATTAGAATGCTGTCCTCCCCCCTCCCCCCCAAAAAAAATGCCGATACGAAATTTCCTTCCCCTGTTTTTCAGTTTTGATATATTTATGGGGAGGGGGGAAGAAATTTTAAATGTCGGCGCGAAACTGGGGTTAAACCATTACGATATTTTACGTGACAAATTATATGAAACTGTACGCATATGAATACGGCACATATAACTTTTTAATTGAAAGCGAAAAATAGCACTTTTTTATTGGTTTGCTTATTTTCTAAGTTAATGGATTTTTCACAAACAACACATAATGAATTGAAAATATATGAAATACGTGTGTGGATATCCGTGCTTTGCAGTAATTTGATAGCTGAAATTTTTTTTTTGCAATTAATTTAAGCAAGACTTTTTAATGCGCTTAGTTCAAGCGCAACATGCGCATTCGCTTTGGCAAATTTGGAATATCCACGATTTGACATCGAGTAAAGCTGTATAGATCTTCTGACACATTCAAATTTAAAATATTTAATGGCTTAGTTTTTTTTTTTTTTTTTTTTTTTGCTTGGTGATAACATGCGTTATTTCGTTTTTTAAATGAACTTTTAAACAAAACTAGGTATTAAACAAGAAAAAGACTTCTATCAAGAAAAAGATAAATCACCAAACAATTAAAATTATCCGATAAAACGTAAAATAATCCACAATTTAAGAAAAAATGTAATGAAACAAAAAGTGAAAAAGCTAGATTAAAATAGCCCTCAAGCTGTAAAACATTTAAAGAAACCTTCATGAAAATATCGAATGATCTGTCAAATAAAGAAACTGTAATAGAATTTATTGCGAAGTTGTAAAATACTCGAAAACAATATAATTTAAAATATAGTATTTTATTATCCAAGAAGTTTTCTTTGCAACAGAGAGGATACAAGGATTGCAATAAAATTTAAATCGCCTAATTCTCGCAAAATGAACATAGAATCTTAATAGTCAGAAAATAACTTTACGTAAAATTAGGCTAGCCATTATTGTTCCTTAAGAACACAAAACAGCGTTGTTTCAATTGAAAATTTTTTGACTTGAAGTCCTCAATTCTAAAAATACAGACAAAGTAATAATATCAATGCAAAAAGATGCGATATCTCATCAAAAACAACTCCGTTGTAAAAAATTTCTCCGCCAAGAAAAACCTTTAACTTTTCCGCACAAAAAAGAAAACCTGCATCCTAAACAAAAAAACTCTCAGCCATAAAAAGTTATGATATCTAGTTTGCCCGCCAAGTATCTGCCAAACTATCATCCTCCCTCTTCTCCTTTTTCATCACAGCTACTTCCATTAGAACCTCCTCCCATCTTCAACTCCTCAGAAATATGGATAGATCTTTTAAATTGTTTATCTTGTTTGGCGGGAAGTTTTTTGCTCACCAAGCAACCACTTCACTTTGAAAAGCTTGTAAAAACATCGGCGTTAGTTAATGAAAAATGCTGGATGTGAAATCCGTTGCCAATCGGCCACTCTTCTCAGTTTTTTACAGCACTTTGAAGTTCAGGTCTAACTTATGAATTTCTTATGCAAAATCTATTAAAAGAAATTCCGATGTTTATTATTTATCTAGAAGGAAAAACCTGTATTTTATGATCACTTTACCCCTCTATACTCTACACTAGAGGCGTTCAAAAAAAACATGTAAAAATATTTTTCTCCTAAATAACAGGACACCCCCAATATTTTTAGACATTTGGTAGTAATATACTGGAAGAATTTTAGCTTCCTATTTCACCTGAAAGATGGTGCTCAACTCCCTCTCCCAAACTTCGTGTATGGGGCGGGGGGTTCAGAAAATACATTGAATTGAAAAAACAATGCTACATATTATAATATACACGAGTAATATGCATATACATTGCAATAAAATAATTATTTACAAAAAAAAAAAAAAAAAACTGGGGAAATTAAATGTTTCTAAATTTGTGAATTTTTCCCTGCTACGGGTAATGTTAAATTGAGAAGTCACTGAGCACTCCCTCAAGTAAAGAGCGTAAACTAGTAGAAGTTTAGAAAGAAGCTAGAAGTAAGGAGAGTAAGAAGCTAAAACTTTTACAGCATAATACTACAAGAAAGCTAAAAAATAAAAAACAAAAAAAGAGGGAGGGGCGGTTGTCCTTGACTCCGTTAGCTGAAAAAAAGTTTTTTTTGAACCTAATGCCCAGTGCCGACATATTAGCCTTGCTAATGAGAAGGAAAATTATCCTTAAAAAACAATTTTGAAAAAAAAAAAAAAAAAAAAAAACGAAAAGGAACGTCTTTGTTGTAATGTTGTCCCCAACTTTGCCGAATTATCAGCAAAATTGCCGAATACGAATAGAGATATCTTTTGAGAGGTCACAGTGACTTCCCATCGGAACGACTCTGGGCATCTTCATCAATAAAATTAAAGGAGAAAAATAACCTTATAGCTGTAGAGAGAGAGACAGAGAGAGAGAAAGAGAGAGAGAGAGAGAGAGATGGGTAAGTGGGGAAGGAGGGAATCACACATTAAGAAAAAAAATGGAGCACATGTGCTGTGCACAGGTTATTCTATGTCACACCAACAAAGCACTTTTCCTCGTTGTCTCGGATTTTCATAAAACATTCAGTTATCTTACTCTTTGAGATTTTGTATAATTAAAAAAAATTTATGAATCGTTATTGACTGGTCATTAATTTTCGAAATTTGTTAAAATGAACTTTTTTTACTGGCCGGCAGTGCTTTAAAATGGTATAACGCCCGTTCTGTGGGAGCTAGAGTAGTATAATTGCTCATATAAAAGACGATTTCATGCACTTTAGTTCGATATGCAATTTTACGACTTTAATTTCAAAAAAATTAACTCTTCACCCCCCCCCCCCCAAATTTTAAAGTTCAAAATATTTACATAGTGATTTTTAAAAATTAAAAAGAAAAAGTATGATATTTAACCCTTTAAACGGAAACATTCCCAGATGGGAACATCAAATAAAATAATTGTTTTAGAAAAAGTTTCGTTATGAGGATTCAAAAAAATCTATTTACCATTAAAAGTAGACTTGAATTTTTTTAAAGAAAAATTATTTATCAATTATAATAATTGTTGCCCATAAAAATTTGTAAAAATGTCCGTTTCTGTCAACTTTTATAAAGATTGATAAATAAAAATTATTATTATTATTTTTTAAGCCCTATGTTTTTGAAATTTCACAGTAGAGGAGACCGGGCTATGGTGAGACAAATAATGTAAAATTCAAGACATTTTTGGGAACTTGAATTCAATAAGAAAATTTTTAAGGTGGATTTGTAATGCTACTTAAGTGTACAATCTTCTGAGACACAAAAATTTCTTGTTAAACCCTAGCTTTCTCACTGTACTCCAGCATGGGGTACAGTGACACAGCATACGAGGCACAGTGAGACAACATATCGTGTTGAATGAAACATAATATGTTCAATACTTAAAATCAAAACTATATAACATTGAACAAAAGATTTAAGTTTCATCGTTCATCCAATTAAAAATTGAATTTTCAAGCCCCAAAAAAGATAGATTTCGCTTTACACCATTTATTTTCGTCAAAGCTGTTAACAACAATTTAATATTATGTTTTAGCAGCCATGTTAAACTGAATTTGCCGGTTAACATTGAGAATATAATTTGTCTGGGGTGTCTAAATTTTTTTTCTTTCTCCTAAGATTTTATAACTTCTGTCGGACTCGACTTATAACTGAAAACGTTCAAATCAAATGGGCTTTACACTACCATCATATTTACCTTGTTCTAGTTCTAGTAATTCTAACCGTAACCACTTTATCATAATCATAAGTGTACTCTTCATTTGAATTTTTTTGTCTTCATTTTAGCTTTTTCATTCTTCTTTCAATTGATTTCTTTTCCTGAAGAACTTCTCATTGTTAAGCAAACATCAGTCGATCAGAGAAATTGAATGAAAGTAAATCTTTTAATTGTCTTCCACATATATGTAGCATTAAGAAATGGGTTACACGATTTCTTAAACATTTTTTATTTACGCTGCTTGCTTCATTCTCTTCAACATAAATTCATTCATGCAAATCAAATGATGTTGGACATTGAAGGCTTGTAAGCAAAACAATGTCATTTTGTTTCAATTTTTGTAAGAGTCTCTCCGTATTTTTCGAAATTTTTCTTCTAATGGTTTTTATTTATTTATTTATTTATTTATTTATTTATTTATTTTTTTGAATTAATATTTTTTAAATCGCCGAATAAAAATTGAGACTTAGATATTTGTGTATAATTTTTTGAAAAAAAATTTGAAAACAGTCCAAGAATATTTTGAGTGTTTTTTTCTTTAATTAATTAAATTTAAATGAATTTTTTTTTTACATATTTATATTATGATTTTGCTTATTAAATAAATGGTGAATCAGTGCAAAACATTTCAAAAATTTAAATTGTTGAATACATTTTTTTTTAATGTGTCCCTTAATGAATATTATTTGTTTAAAATGTGCTTAAACATTCAATTCTTAGTCTAATTTGAATTCCGTTTATGTATGCGCTTTTTTTTTCACTTTGCTTTGACAACACTGATTGTTAATTAAGTTGTTAATTCGTTTAAAATCATTCAAAAGTATTCTAATTTTCTTTTACCTTGCTGTTTTTTCAATGTAACCAACAATGAAAATAAATCTTTGTCAACGAGTGTGACGTTTTCAAAAATGATAAATCCGGTTGCTCTGCTGCTGCCTTGAATAAAAAACCGCTGATTTTACTAAAAATGAAATGCGCTAAGTTTTCCTTGAATGATACCTCTCACAAATTTAATTTAAAAAAAGAAAAAAATATTTTTATTAAAACCATTAGCAAACTGAACACCAAAATGAGAATTGCATTGTTAAAATTTATAAAACAACAAATTGATAAAACACTTGGAATTTAACTGCTGAACCGGCTAACTCATCAGTGATTTGCCGTGCCTTTTTGTTTTGATCAATATTTTTTCACCTCTCCTTACTTTTTTCTTTTTAGAGTAAAATATAATTCCTATTTGGCACTATAGGTTTTTTAAATAAATCAGTTTAAATCTCCTTCATAGAGAATAATAAATATTTAAAATCTTTCTGCTGATCTTTTCCTGTGCCAAACAACCTTTTCAATTGGGATTGTAAAAGAATCAATTTTGCCAGAAGAGTTAAATGATGTTTTTTGAACTGTTCAATAGGAGCTCTTCACAAACAAAATGCTAAACACGAGTATACGCTTTAGGTCTTGCAAACGAAATTTTGATCGGATTGAATCAGTTCGAAGGCTTGTTCAGATGTGCCTCCTATAGGGGCTCATGTGGGCAATTGAAGACTTTTTAAAAATACTGTGAAGAATTATTATTTTTTTAATCTCAAAAAATTCAATGACACAAAGAAAAGGCTATTCAAACACAAAGACATTTTCGCTCTTAGAGATTGATAATATTTTTTGAAAAATAAAGGAACAAAAAAATTGTTCACATTTACTCCCTTTCCTCCATTTTATCTTCCTTGTAACCAACAGCAGTAAATACTGTGCAACATAGATACATTCTTCCTCATTTTGTTACAAAAATCCAGTCCTTCAGCTGTCTTATCAAATTCATCCCACCTGTAAATTACGTTTGTAACCACTATTCTAGCATATCAGCAAAAAATATATAAAAAATTACGAGGTTGTATTCATATTACCTTTTTTAAGCGTTTAGAATTTAGAATGAAACATCCTTGCTAACCTTGACGAAGATCATTGAAACTGCTATTTACGACAACAGCACGCTTCAATCGCTGGAATAAACAGCTCTGAACAGAAGTCAAGCATAAAAAATAAAAGCTACATAAGATTTCTCTGATGCATCTGTATAACTTGTAACAACGCTTGTCAACAATTCCATTCCCAATTTGTAGACTCGTTAAGCATTGTAAGAATGCCAGTAAAAACCGCCGCACTGTGTTTAAATTCAAATTACGGCTGAGAGGAATAAAAGATATCATGGTGGAAAAGTATAATCTTTGAAGAAAACTGCTGAAGCATTACGGGTGGTGATAATAATCTGATGGTCACTTGGACGGTGAAAGACAAACTGTATCCCTAGCCTTTGAAGGTCGTCGGCGATTGGTAGGAAAGAAAGGGAAAATCCCCACAATGGCTTCATTGTTTTATAGTAGGTGAAGGTCTGATGCGTTATTATGCCTTCTTGGACAACCTTCTTGGAAGTTACGTCCGCATTTAGTCGGTGATCCCTGAGAAGTTGGCTTAGTTGACACGTGAAAGCATAGCGTCTGATTCGCTTCAAGTCAATTTGGATACTATGGTTTCTTAGTGACCAATCGGCATGAATTGCTATAGATCATTGCTGTAACGGTACGGAGGTAAATATTTTATTTTCTATTGCAATTTTATGGACATGTATTCATTAACGACTTTTTATTGTCTGTGCTACACCATTTAGTATGTGACTCCAAGTTACTGATTTAGCCAAATGTTACAAGTTGGAAAAATATTCTTACATAAGAAAAAAATTGTTTCTGCGACTTCCAAATAGAACAGCTTAAGAATCCTCCCAAAAGTATTGGTTTCCTCATTTGCACCTCTGTCTATCGTTGTCCATCTAACGTGCTATGGAGGGACGCATAAATGAGGGTTTGGGGTCAAAAGCTGCCGAGAACTATATTTTTTAAAACAATATTGTGTATAAAATGCCAATCATTTTTCGTATTTTATATACAAGAACTGTTATGATCTCTAACCCCAGAGGTTTAATTCTAGTTGCACTTGTAAATCTATTCTCTTCACGAGTGATAAAAATCGCTCACGGAAGCTCCAGTAAAGCTTTCTGAAAGTATATTTTTTCAAGTGATAGCAGGGGACCATCTGACTCCTTACCAACCAATTACGAAACGAATCAAGGGATCGAACGCCAATAGCGTTTTAGTGAAAGAAACCAGCAATCTTGGTTGCTCAGAAGAAAAAGAAAGGAAATATTTTAGTTATTAAAATATATTTTTTTTTTGTCGTGAGCCATCAATTTAAAATACGGATCTATTTATTTAAGACTGAATCGTGAGCTTTCTCGGTATACTAATGAATTCGATCATCTTCGATCGATTAATAGCCTCCTATCGTGGGAGAAAATCAACGGAAACTATCCCGACTTCCCAAAAATTTGAATATTCCCACAATATCTCATCAGCTCTTTTACCATAACAACAGTACAAGACAATCATATGGAAATACAACAACTTATCAACAAAGTCACCAGAGCGTAGCAACAAAAACACACTCAATTACATCATCTCCTAAAAAACGTTCTCTTGTTCGAAATCCGTGTCAGCCTCACGAAAAACCTTTGACAAATCGCAACTAAAAGTCGTAACGTCCACAAAATGCTTTGAAGCTTTGTGTGTTATACCGGTCCTATATTTAGTGAGAAGCATTTATCTTTTTTTATTTCAACGGGCAAGGCGGCGACTTTGAAGATCGCGATGCTTCCAGAACAATTTGTGGGGTTGATATTAAACGATTTTTATGCAGTCGTGAAGTTGAAGGTGTCGTTGAAGCTCCAGAAAATGGTCATTGACATGGTTTGCTATTTAGATTGGGAAAATTTACATTTTATGCTGAGGTTCACGGGGTAAAAAAAAATAGAAATTACATTAAATTTATAGGTTTTTATGCGTTTTGAAAAGTAATCATTAGAAAATAAGGCTTTTTTATGTACTTTTTATTTTAAAAATTGTTTTATTGTAGTCACATGAAATAATATTTTTTTCTCTCGTGAAATAGTATGGGAATGCAGTAAAACTTAAACTTCCCACAAAATCACCGTATTTCCCTAGGGTGGTTCAAAAATACACGTAAAAAAATGTTCTCCTAGATAACAGGACACCCCTCAATATTTTTTGGCTTGTGGAGAGTAATATACGGGAAGAATTTTAGCTTCCATTTTAACTCAAAGAGGGTGCTCAACCCCCTCCCTAAACATCGTAAGCATGGGGAGGTATATAATGATAAAAATACATTGAACTGAAAAAACAAAACTTACATTGCAATAAAATAATTATTTACAAAAAATAGTTGGACAACTTTCAAAAACGGTTGGAGGAATGTTTTCATAATATTTTCCTACTCTTGTTTTCAAGGCTAGCGATTATCACAATAATTTGTGTTACAAATGATGTGTTTATGAGTTACTTTTCAACTTTAAGCAAAAGTACACATAGAACTCGTAATATGTAATACATACACTTTACTAGGGCTTCCCGAAGTGGGTGCTGCGTCACACAGTGGTACCGCAAGGCGAGGTGAAAGGGGTAATGAAGCTTTCACGGTTTCGGAATATTCATATACAGGGTGTTCCGTTTTAACCTGCATGACTCTTATTTTCGTAACCGTTATTCCTAGATGTATATTTCCAGTTGCAAAAATATTCAAAATCAGATGCAGGGTTAAGAAATTGAAAGTTCGAAGCAGAAATAAAAATGAGTCAAAATACAAAATTTAAGTTTTTATACGGTCTTTAGGTCCCCTAACTAATATTTGGAGAAAAAATCTCCTTTGAAAACTATTACTGACACAAAAAACTTGACATTTGTGCGACAAAAACTCAAGGAGATATTCCAGTTTAAAGATTTAAGGGACCATACAGAAGATGAGATTGGAACTTATCGCCCTTTCAGAAGAATGATAGATCGTAAAAAGTTAAATTTTGTATTTTTTGACTTATTTTTATTTTTACTTCAAACTTTCAATAACTTAACTCTGTTTCTGATTTTGAACATTTTTGCAATTAGGAAGTATACATCTAGGACTAACGGTTACGAAAATAAAAGTCTTGCAGGTTAAAACGGAACACCCTGTATAATAGAAATATAATTTTCTCTCGTCACCATAGCCCAACTCTTCAAAGGGTGCCGCGAAACGAAAAGTTTGGGAACCCCTCCACCATATATTTCCTCGGTCTTCATGATGACAGGTACGGGGAATCTCGGGGATGCAAAGATACAGTCCATGTTGAAAAAGAATGGTAACCCCCAAAACCACTTCGCTGCTTCAATGCAACTATTAAACTGGAACCATTTGTTGGTGTCAATTAATTCTTGAGTTTTGTTTCACAACGGTATTCACCATTCTTTAGAATAATACACATATTGTAAACTGTTCAAAGTCGAGTGTTATTCGTGCTAAGTTGACGAGTTAGACAAATACTAGCATTTATGAAAAAGTGATTTAAAAAAAAATCTGTCGATTATTTTAATAAATGTTACTTGCTAAAAACCAGGGTTTTGATGGGTTAACCTACAGGGGAAAAATACCGGGAGTGTTATATATCTGAATGCCCAATAAAACACATAAGAGTGGGTTTTTTTAATTAAGTGTATCTGAAATTTTCAGGCTTTAAGAATATTTATTATATATTTTTCCCATATGCAATATTTTAGATAAATATTTCTTCCAAAATTCCTTCAACCATTAATTTCTTAATTCGGTTTCTAATATTTGTAATGAACAAACAAAAAGAAATGTAAGCCATCAACAAAATATTATATCAGTTTTATTTTATCTTTTTTTGCAAAATAAGAGTCTATTTGAAAGTCTGATATCTTAACAAGTTATTAAACGTAGCCGAACTAATATTCCTTATAAATAAAGCTGAGAGTACCAGTGAAGGGGGGATGGGAGGACAAACAAAATGCCGCCCGGCCCTTTCATTATTTTCCTGAAGGGACTAATCCTGAAATTTCTATTTCTGATCCTCGGGAGGATAGAATTTCTCCTATTTACATAACTCAATACCACCCACCTACTTGTAGCTCAATAAAGTAAAAACATTCCGAAACGTTACTGAGTATTTTCGTGAAACGTTTCGGGATTTCAAAAGTTTTTATCAAATTCCAGGAAAAATCAATTGTCATTGTCAAAAAGTCTCCTGAATTGCTACACTTCGGACGAATGTAGACTTCTCACTGTTGTGAAAAATATTTTTAGCTCCCAGTTTAAAGATTGACTGAGCGTATTAATTAAGTGTATCGGCATCAGTTCGATTACAGCCGGTCCATGCTGATTAAGCTCCCTAAGGGAGCGAATAAGTATGAACTACGTTGCTTAGCCAGAATTGCAGGTGAGTAAAATTCTGGCTTAGCTTTAGCCATGTTGGGAATACTACTAAGGGAATTTTCTTAATAAATCAGTAAGGTGCCAAGCTGTTACATTATATCCACCTAAGTTTACTCTCAAGTCCAGGAATACAACTGGCTTCAAACGTGAAGAATTCTGAATTTTTCAGGAGACTTCCGGAATAATTTCAGGAAGGTTACTGAATTTCAGCGGAAAACGTTCTTGGTTTTTGTAAGATATGTTACTGGAAGAAACTGGGAAAATCAGCTGCCCATTATTTACCATGAACGTTTCTGAATCGTTTTTACAGTGAATAGGAGCTTTTGTTTAATTTGATCTCTTACGAAAAGTCACTGAAATCTGGTGCATGACATCTTTGTCAGCGTGTCAGAATTTTGCCATTCATAGCTGACATAGCATTCATTCTCCGGATATCTGTAATATACTTTACGTTTTTTCAAAGGTTATATTGTGTAACTTCGAGTCAATATCAAATTAATTAAGTACAAATACTACTTTAGTTGAAAACTTAGTATCTTTTATAACATTAAAGAAATCAAATATTTATGCTTCAAAATTTACTCGCACATTTCTTCCTTTTTCAGATATTTTCGTCCCTCTTCCAGCTTGTCCACAACCTCTTTGCCATGCAAGTGTTTATATATATATATATATATATATATATATATATATATATATATATATATATATATATATATATATATATATATATATATATATATTAGGGTGGTCTTTATTTATATGGGAAATTTTTTTTTTCGGAATACAACAAGTGACGCCCCCTAGTTTTGTAACACTATAATAAAAAGTAACGTGTGCAAAATTTGAACTCGATCGGTCAATAATAACACGTGCCCCTAGGCAGTTGAATTTTAACACTTTTGATAATTTTCCCACAAATCTTCGAGTTTTTACTTCAGACCCAGTACATCGTTTCTCCTAGATTTGCCAAATATTTTTACTGTGAGGTAGCACTAAAATTAATCTTTTAAATTACTTTATATCATCCAAAGATTTTACGTTGAATAAGAATGAAATAATGCTTTAGAAACCTTCCTTAATCGTACGCTTTTCTCAATTTATCTCGATAGTGTGTATTTTTTCCGATAGTCTTGCACGGTCTGTAAAATCAATTGTTTTTGTGACTCATATTTGGTAAATTAGTTGTGAAATTCTTCGATTAATTGTGCTCCTCTTTCAATTGTATCATTCACAATTTTCAGTATTTTAACAATCTCTCTTCCCTTTAAATAGCTTCCTTCATTTTGCCGTGAATCAGGATCAAATAAGAAAAAATCTTTTAGTATTTGAAACTTATCAAACAGTTTTATTGACTCGTAATTGATTCTATAAAGAGGAAGATCTTTACTAAAAAAGTATTCCAAATCATCTACTGTTATCTGAAATTTGTTAAACAGTTATTAGACACGTCTTCCTTATCACAAGCATTTTTTGAACTAGTCATTTCCTATCTTCAAAGTTTATTCCTTCATCTATTACCGGCAAAGCTACTAGTTTATCCCCTAAGTACCATAAGTGATTTATGAATTTTAAAATCACTACTTCTGCTGCATGTTTGTCATAATTTTGTACGCTGTTAGTTTTTCAGACATATTATATTATTCAAAGGAGCCTCGATTGGGTTGCTGCGCAAAACCATATCTTCATACAGCATTTAATTGTAAAACAGCTTTGAAGGGCTTTCTTTTCATGTAAGGTCAATTTAAATTGTTTCCTAAATATAAAAATTTTCAAACAAAAATTCCTTTTGCCACCCATGTGGCTCAGGGATAAGCTCCAGGTTGCCGAAAATCCCTGTAGGAGGAAATATTATTACAAGTTACGAGAATTCTCTGTAATCTTTTACGAACAATAATATGTCATCAACTTCGTCTTTTAGAATTTAAGTGGTACGTGTACTTGATTGAAATGTTATAAGTTCTGAATTATGGAGATGTTTCCACAAAGTTTTGAAGCGCTTAAATAATTGAATATCTGATCTAGAACTAAGAAAGGCAAGAACTTCTTTAAGGACACACTCTGCAGTACGATTTCAAGTGCATGATAATCGCAATCCTAATGTAATATATCACCGTTCAGTTTTTGTTCTAAAAAATTGTATGCACAATTTATACGGTTGGTATTGCAAGTCGTTGTATCAAACACTATAGCTAGAGCAGTTAGCAATAAAGAACTATCATCTAAGATATCATATACAACTGAAGAAATATCTAAGGAATTCCGAGTAGCTGTTCAAAATTAGGACCTAAAGCTATCACGGTAATCCTGTTGGCGTTCTTTTTCCAGTTACATCTGAATGTAGCTTTGTATCCCAGTGAATAACTACAAAATCCAAATTTAAATTCATGAAATTTAATTTTACCTCTCGAAGATTTTCTCATGCTCTCTTAAGGAAAGTACTATTGATCACTAGGTCATTTGGATTTAAATTTTCTGCATCTACATAGGCTGTAAATATATGAACAACATCTTTATCCCTAATATGGCATTTGTCTAACAGTGATGAAAGGCGAGATGATATCAATAGTTGGCAAACTTTTTTGCATTGTGGTAGACCAGCTGTAGAGAACAAAAGTTCAACAGGCTAGGCTAGATACCCATTTCGGTTTCTAAATCTTGTGAATCGCAAGAATTTGATGATAATAAAGGACTGTGTACTGAAATAGAAGAAAATTAATTGATAGATTTCTACATTGTTCCGATCTGGATATTTTTTTTTAATTTTATATTTTAGCTATGTAAAATACAGTATATTTTTATGTTAGGAGTAATCGGGGATTTTTCGAAATTTATACGTTAAAAATTAAAAATTGCATAAGCATTTAGGTATGTTTATAACTAAAGAACAGCGAGTTAAAATATAATTGCAATTACTTATATTTATAGCATTGAAACCTTGCGACTCTATTTGCCACACCTATTACATACACAGGGAATTTTGTAAATCAACACCCCCAAAGCCTGGAGGAAGCAATTTGTTGTTGTCAAAGATCATTCATTAATGGCCTAGGCCATTCATTAATGGCCTATAGGATACCTTGTGTTCATCTTGGTGGGAGGAAACGTTCCCCTGCCGCTTGGATGGAACAAGCGCAGAAAACGCTTGACCCAATGCCATTGGTGTACATGTACCCTCTGTAACATGTTAAATTTTACAGAATGAAAGTGAGAGAATGGTCAGTCTGAAAGTAGCAGCACCTATTGAGGTCCAAAATGACTTTAAATATGAAACGTAAGAATATTTTTACATAAAAATGAGGAAATCCGCAATTTTTTCTTTGATACTCAAAAAAGGGGGCCCTAGGGGCACGTGTTAATATTCATGGATTGACTTAAAATTTTGCAAGGATCATTTATTTGTATAATGGAACAAATTGAGGGTGTGCAAAAATTAAGGACGAAGTCGAAAAGTTAGCATATCGGCTGAACGAAGAGGCAGAGCGGACAGAAAGACCAATCAGGAGATTAAGTAAGGTGATGTAAGGTAGCACATGCGCAGATATGCAGGCAGACGTAATGGGGGAGTGTCTGACTAGTATAAAGTATGTTGTCGGTGTAAGATCAGTATTTCTGGCAAAGAGATTACACGCCGTATAGCAGTTAAAATCACACCGAGTTGCTGCCTCAGCGAGAAATGGCGAATAATCAATCTATTAGACGACATCTGGATGCTTTCACCCGAGGTCGAATCATTGGGAAGTTGGAGGAAGGCCGCAGTGTGACAAGTGTGGCTGCAGAGTTCGGAATTGCTCACAGCATCGTTTCACGACTTTGGAGACAATTTCAAACTACAGGAACAGCTATCCGGGGGTTCAGTAGTGGTCGTCCACGAGGAACCACACCCGCAGATGACCGGTATATTGTCTTACAGGCCAGAAGAAACAGGCGGCAGACAGTGGGAGAAATCGCTAGACACACGACACAGGCGACTGGACGACCGATATCGCGTTTTACTGTGGCCGGAAGACTGCACGGTGGTGGTCTGTTTGCACGACGCCCTATACGGTGTGTACCTCTAACGCCTGCCCATCGGATAAGGCGTTCTCTGTGGTGCCGGGAACACCGGAATTGGAGAGACAATGAATGGGGATGAGTACTCTTTACAGATGAGAGCAGATTCAATCTGAGTAGCGATTCTCATCGCATACTCATCTGGAGAGAGCGAGGAAGCCGCAATCATTAATCGAACATCATTGAAAGGGACAGGTATGGAGGTCGCGGTGTTCTCGTTTGGGGAGGCATCATGCTTGGTAGTCGTACAGACCTTAACATCTTCGACGCAGGTTCAGTCAATGGGACCCGTTATTGTAACGAGATTCTTCTTCCATATGTGCGTCTTTTTAGAGGCGCTATGGGTCCGCAGTTCCTTTTCATGGACGACAATGCACCATGTCATCGCACAGTAGCTGCCGAACAGCTCTTAGAGAGTGAGGATATTGAACGTATGGATTGGCCGGCACGATCTCCGGATCTCAATCCCATCGAGCATGTATGGGATTTTCTAGGCAGACGCTTGGAAGCTCGTACCTTACCACCAGTAACGATTTGGGAGCTTCGATTGGCGCTGCAAGACGAATGGGCAGCAATGCCTCAACAACTCATTGACACCCTCATTCTCAGCATGGGCAGACGCTGTGAAACCTGCCTAGCAGTCGGGGGAGATCATATCCCCTACTAATGACCGGATGTTTCTTGCTAGACACCCATCACAGGGATGTTTCGGCCTTCAGTCGCATTGCGCTCCATGCTACTTTTTCAATAAAGCTTCTTTTTATTCCTCTGATTTCTCTTTTAGTAAGTGTTGCTTACATTACACATGTCCTTACGTATTGGGAATCTTACGGTATTAAATGTGTTGATTTGGAAAGCTTTTGTACAAAGTTATATTGAAAAAACCGTCTCGTCCTTAATTTTTGCTCACCAGTATATATATATATATATATATATATATATATATATATATATATATATATATATATATACATTTGTTTTAATGGAATTTCTTCGTCTTTTCGAAAACAAATATGATTTAGGATTATGTCTTTTGAATTTATCTAATTATGCGTAGTCGAAAATGGCCAAAATATGATGAAAAAACTGTTTTTAATCTAAAAAGTTTTACTAAAATTGAAAAGGGACATTTTTTAGTCAAAATGTAGGTTTTGTATCCACTTTATGTTGAAAAAATATTTCAGGGTACCGGGGCGACATTTCGTGGAATCGCCCTAACGTTCATATCATTATCACACTGTAAAGGACACTTGGTTGGCCTCTCTAAAATATTGAATTAAAATTTAGGTTTTGAAATAACAAATAAGGTAACTAAAATCTCTGTAGAAGAAGATACTCTTGATACGTGAAATGGGCTAATGGGCGGTAATTTACTGAATATACTCTTGATGTTTATATTAATTACGAACCGGATTATATGCAATTGCATGTGAGCATTTGAAATTGCTTATTTTCGCTTCTTTTGACATTAATGCATATAGCTGTAAAAGGGCGACGAAATTTAAAAATTAAAGCATTTACTGCGTTCTTCACTTACTTTTAGACTCATATTTCATAAAAGATATATTACAAAGAACTATATTTTGTTATTTATAAATAACAAAAATCGAACTACCTGTGAGATTTTTCTGGGATCCTTAGATATTTTTGAAGCATAATATCAATGCAGATATTTCCCCCCCCCCCCCGCACCTTATCGCTGAAAATTTTAATTTATCGTCAAAACGATAAAAAATTGTAAAAATCAAAAAGTTATCCGTGTTATTTCATGTTACTTCTTGGCACAAAGGTATTTATTTATTTTCAATTGTTACCTTTGCTTGAAATTATTTTACGGATTACATAAACAGGATCAATCAAGTTAGTCAACAAAACCCAAGGGCAATAGAAGAAGTCCGAACCCCCTCGACTCTCCCTTTGCGTGTACCACTGCATGATATGGAGAGCTTCTCAAGAAAGTATAGTGGCCAATTAATCTCAAGACCTGTTATCATACTTTCCTTCAATCACTCTGCACTAATAAAATAAACTTTTAGTATTTCAATTCGTCTAAACTAAATTTAGAGGGTATTTTAGTCTAGAGGCTTGATTATAAGGGGATTTTACGGGCGTAATAGAAAAAAAAAAAAAAAACAAACAGTAGCTATTTTCACTATCATTTTTATCAGTTTTGTATTGATACTTTAAAAGCATAATAGTTGAATGTTAATAGTTGAATAGTTGTTAATACTATAAAAATGCATAATAGTTGAAAAAAAACATTCAAAATTGTAGTTGATGGAGGCTGGCAAAGTGGGCACTCTAAAAAAACAGGGGGGGGGGGGTCTGGTTGACACGATTCCAATCCTCCAGGCAATCTGAAAAATAAAGTTAAGGTTAATTCTTGTTAAACAAGGATGTTAAATTGTCTAGAAGTAGCTGATTTGAAAATAATTTTTTTTCTCACAAAATGGCGTCTTTCTAAAAAAAAAAGTTCGTTTTTTGGTTCCTTTTCTGAACTTTGGTATTTTTTTAAAAAATAAAAGTAAAAAATTTCAAAACCCCCAACGTGGAGACAATTTTGATAGAACTAAGAAAGTCTGTACCAAATTTCAAGTAAATCAGTGCATTAGAACTTGTCAACCGTATCGAAAAAACTAGTTTCGAGAAAATCGCGTTTGAAGTTCCTCATTTCAGCAAAGGAGCTCATTTTAACAAAATTAACTGCAATTACAAAAATAATTTGAATTTCTATAAATCTTAACTTATTCTTAAAGGTCTAAACTTTGGGAATATGAAAGGAAAAAAATAGATTCTTTTTGAATTTCTAGACAAGAATACCCCCTTAAAACAAAATATATAGCATTTTCTTCCCTTTCTTCCAGGAATAGAGAAATATTTTTTCATGGAATTTTAGCAGTAAATATTTTATTTTTGTGATTTAAAACGAAAATTTGCTACTATTATGATTTGGCTAACTATGCACTAATGATCTTAATTAAATTTCTTTGCAGCAAAAAAATTCTTCCTGAGCTATGCCATTTTATTTTCTAAGATTTGTGCCAATTATATTCACATTTTTCAAGTTTATACAGTCTCAAAATGAAGGTAAGAAATTATTCTTGTTTATTTCATTTTCAGCCTGCTGCATGAGATATGTTTTTATTTTCCAGGCCATGTAAAGAAAAAATGTTTTAATGGAAGTTTCACTCTAGCTTTCTGCATGAAAACCAATATTCATTGGTTGCCCCCTTGCCCGTCAAAAATTACTAAATGATTCCAAGAAACAATATGGATATAACAATATGACATTTGGAAAACAATCCAATATTTTCTAACTTAAATTAACAAAAAAAAAATTTTTTTTCGGCTGTTAAAATAACTCGTTGATTCGGGGTTTATTATTCGGTAAATAGGGATTTTTGCCTTCATTATAGTCGGCGAAAAAGAAAAATTCGTTAAATCGCGAAATTCGTTTAATAGAGGTTCGTTAAATCGGGATCAGAATGTATCATCATTAGCTTGCTCCTTTTAATTATGCGAAAATCTGCTGAAAACATGAGGAGAAAGAGGGGGGGGGGGGAGTCATTGTGAATTTAAAGTACACTTTTAACTCAAGTTTGCACTTTAGACAGTTGCGCCAAACAACTGTGGTCAAAACCGCTTCCATCTGTACAGTGAAACAATAACCTAATCTCGCGCTTTAGTTGTATTGTTGCTCTATGGATAACGCAGACCGAAGATAAACAGGGACTACGCCTTCCAGTATATGCAAGGGAGAATCAGTTGCAAGAATCAAAGAAGAAATTATGGCCAAGAAATGAGGAGTTATGAATTTGGCGATGTTATTAGTTCAGAGTGTAGTTAAACTATCTTGGTTTAACTAAATGTTTGCGATATATGGTAGTTTAACTCGTAAGTGAAAACTTAGGCATAATTTCGTTTTCAGAATTGTATACTCCTAATTCAGTAGAACCTCGATTAAAATAAATGATCGGGCCTTTGGGCGACTTTAAAATTCAGGATGAAAGAGGTAGGGTTAAGTGGGGTAAAAATGGAAACAGGGGACAAACTGTGACAAATTCTATTAGCACACGTGTAGTTTCTGGTGCTTATCTCCGAAGCCTGGCGAAAACGGACATTATCTATTAATCCGCTGACACGCAGAAAGTCGAGTACAAGAATAAGATCGGTGTAAATGTGTTCTCTAGAGATGCTCTAAGAGGGGAGAACGGGATGACTTTGGCCCAGTCGGCAAAGGAATATTTTGGCCCACCTCTGTAAATTAAAAAATTCAAATTAAACATTGCCGGATCTCGATTCTTCCGAAGTCGAGCAAATACATTAAACTACCGCAAGTTCCTCATAGGAAGGACACGAGCAAAGGGAGGAATCGGGTAAACTCCCCTGGAAATTTTTCGAAATTGGTTGATCTACATAGGCTAAAGGAGAAAAGAATGCGGAGAAGGGGTTCTAGTTATCTTCCAAGCGATATTTTCAAAATTGATGTCAAAAACCGCAATTTTACAATTTTCGTTAACGTTAGAGGAGAAGGAACAGAAGGGGTTTCCCCACGATTTTGTTTGCTTCTTCTTTTTTTTTCAAAATGGAAGTCCATTTTTGTCTATCTTTGTTTACAATAGAATGTCGGGAACTCTTCCTGGAAATTCTTCGAAATGTAAAGTTTCAGAAATGCAATTTTAGGTTACCCTTGGTAAAGTTAATGGAACAGGGAAGCATCGGGGGCTCTCTTCGAAAACGTTTCGACGTTGAACTAGTAAAAAACGCAAACTATCTTTGGTCACGTTAGAGAGAGAAAAGGAGGCTTAGTTATCTCATTTGGACGCATTTCAAAACAGAAGACTTCAAGACCCAATTTTAAACTACATTTAGTTACTATAGGTAATTCAGCGACTCTCCTTCGAAATTTTTCAACATTGAGATTTTAAAAACATAATCTTATATTATGTTTGGAAATATTAAAAGGAAAAGGTACAGGCTTCCCTAGGGTTTCCCCAAGAATTTTAAGGAGGGCACCATGACCTTCCGCCTTTATGCTAACCTCTAACCCTTAACTTAATCAACCCTCCTTGCCATTTAAAAGTTTCAATAAAACATCACAAAAGCAAAAATTTTTAAGAAAGGTAACGATTCACCTCAACCCGTAACACCTCAACCCCTTCATATGGTTTACCCCTATATTTCAAACCTAGTTTTAAAAATATTGGGCACCCCTTCAGGCTCGGTCCCGGGCCAACAGGTGTCCCTTCTCCCCACCCCCCCCTGTGCACCCTCTGCGCGTATGCAGGACAAAGTGGACGGGTCTAAGGGAAATAGTTCACTTTGTTTACTTATTCAATCATTCACTAAATCACTTACGTATTCATTTATTAATTAACTAAATTACATTCCTTCATTTAAAAATTCACTTATTCATTCATTCATTCGCTTATTTCTCATTCATTCACTATTTTACTCATTCGTTATTTTCCCTCATATATTTTTTAATTAGTTTATTTACTTATTAGTTTATTGTTTCATTATCTTTTCAGTTATTCATTCATCCTTTTATTTACTCAGCCATTTGATCAAAGATACTTGTTTTTAGTGAATGAACATAGGTATTTCACTAGAAAAATATTTTACTTTTCACTTTGCTCCATGAAAAAGAAAAAGTGAAAAACTTCCACCTCTTTGAAGGCACAAATTTACTGCCAAAAATTAAAAATAACATTTCAAGGCAAGTTTTATTTTTAAATACATTGTTTTTTTTATGTACTGCAATTTTCAAAACAAAATTCCAGTTTGTTCATTTTGAAAGTGCTTACTTATCTTAACTATTTAACTTTGCCCCACATTCCCCTACGTTACCGTGAAAGACTAAACTTCGAGAATGTAGATTTTCACCGGTAATTCTCCGGAAATATTTGGTTTTTCACCGATTTGTTTATTATGACAATGATACTATTTATTGAAAAATGTCTCTGTCTATCATTGTTCTATACAATAAACTCCCGATTATCACCGGGACAGATTATCTGAGACCTTTCACACTTTCAAAAACATTTTTTTTCGGCGCTGATCAAATAAACATAAATAAATGCAGACATTTTATCTTAACAAGTGCAGTATCCACTTTCGGACATTCCTATTTCTTTCTCTCTCCCCCCTTCCAATAAAATCAAAAATCCAAAAATCATTCTGAAATCTCACTAGTTAAACCTGATTTTTAGATCATTACTCAGCGTATCCTGAAAAAGACTGACTGATTTCAAAAATTCATAACATAAAAACGGTTAACAATAAAAAAAAAAAAAAAAAAAAAAAAAACAAATTCTTGCAGAAAAATTCATGTGGTGGGCCGTGCATTGTTTCCTCCATGAGCTCCAAATTTGAGTTCAAAAATTTTTCAATAGATGACGCCATTAAGTCAAAAAAGAAGGATTGACATTCCGCGATTTTTCCTCCAATTGCGACATGTGGTTACGGCCGGCGGTGTCGGAACTAGTGTTGTATAATTTTGTTAATTAAAAATACTTTTCGAAAAACTATGATGTAATTTTTGATCTTTCTTTGATTTAGTCTTACGATCTGCAGTGCCACCTATTGGAAAATTTATTAACTAAAACTTGGAACTCTGGGAGACAAAACTCACGGCTCACCATATGAATTTTCTGCGAGAACCATTATTTTTTTTTTTAAATCATTTACCGTTTTCCTGTTATAAATTTTTGAAAAGAGTCAGTCTTTTTCAGGACACCCTGTACTCACTGCTTTCGGTCTACTGCACTACTGTTTTTTCGATCTACTTCACTTACTGAATTTTAGATCTACACTAATTATGTGCGTAAACGAGTGACTGGATCAGTCTTAAAAATTCTCCACCCAGCCCCTTTGCGTTTTTGGTGTTAGTTTCATCTGTTACAGGTAATCTGTTTGCATGGTTTGCTCGCGTATGTGTGTAATCCATTTGTAATAGTGAGCGATCCTTTTTTTTTTTTTTTTTGCTTTTACACGCATTTTTTACATACACTGTTATCATTTTAGATCTATCTTAAATGTATGCGGTTGTTATTAATATTTTTAAGCTATTGCAAACACTAGCATCGTTTTTACCCAGTTTACGGATTATCCTCGTATTTGCTTCTTATCCCTTATTTGCTTCTCCGCGGTTACTGTGCCGCCCTATTCCGAGGATAATCGGGAATTTACTGTATATATTTCCATTCCAAAGTTTCACAACTTACTTAATTTGAGATCTTACTGGTTTATTACTTGTTTTTGTTACGCAATTTAAAATATCCATTACGTACTTCTTGCGATAAAAAAATAATAATATAATAACCCATTCTTCATTTTATAGGTAACCACTTACAGTGCGACTGCATGGAATACTGGCAATGCATTGGGCAGGGAGGCACCCCGTACTCCTATTGCGCGTACACACACAAGGTATGCTGCTTCGTAGAGTCGGAGCTGCAGATTAATGTAGGCATCCTACCGAGGAAGGGAAAGCTGGCTGCCTGCGGACAAAAAGGGGCCGACAGTGGCAAAGATGGCGTCTCTGAAGCTGGGGAATGGGCGTGGCATGTGAGTCTCCTACCATCTATGTCATTCGTATAATTTTGAGGACATATTCACATTTACCCCGACCACTAGACCCCGACCTTCGGTAATCAGGTCCACCTTGGGACACCATAAATTTCAGCTTTAATTTTGTAAAATAAATTAGTTTTCTTAGGACATTATAGATGACAGGAGGATCTACTACTCTTCAGTGTATTTTGGAATTTTTCACATTAACAATTAAGCACTTATCTCATTTTCTCTGTTTTCAGAGTTTCAGAGTCACATTGATGGGTGGTTTCATTATTGAAGCTTTCAAGTAGGAACTGAACCAATTTAAATCAGAGCATGTGGGAATCAAAACATGTTCTTTCATAATAATTTAAAGGTTAAAAAATGTATTGTACTGCAAAGCCTAACTTTTGAAAAGTTGATGTATAATAACAACCTAAAGTGGGGCAGGTTAGGACACACAGTAGCGGGGCTAAGTCCCACAGTAGAGAAAAAGCCTTAATAAATTTGATAAAGGGTTTAAATGAACTAAAATTGAGGAAAGGGCTTCAGTTCTTGAAACAGCAGCAAAAAATGTTCTTAGTGATAAGATTTCAATTAGAGAGGCTGCTGAAACTTATGGATTGAGCAAAAGAACTCTGAAGACGCTATATAAGTAAATTTGATGTATAATAATAACCTAAAGTGGGGCAGGTTAGGACACACAGTAGCGGGGCTAAGTCCCACAGTAGAGAAAAAGCCTTAATAAATTTGATAAAGGGTTTAAATGAACTAAAATTGAGGAAAGGGCTTCAGTTCTTGAAACAGCAGCAAAAAATGTTCTTAGTGATAAGATTTCAATTAGAGAGGCTGCTGAAACTTATGGATTGAGCAAAAGAACTCTGAAGACACTATATAAGTAAATTTGATGTATAATAATAACCTAAAGTGGGGCAGGTTAGGACACACAGTAGCGGGGCTAAGTCCCACAGTAGAGAAAAAGCCTTAATAAATTTGATAAAGGGTTTAAATGAACTAAAATTGAGGAAAGGGCTTCAGTTCTTGAAACAGCAGCAAAAAATGTTCTTAGTGATAAGATTTCAATTAGAGAGGCTGCTGAAACTTATGGATTGAGCAAAAGAGCTTTGAAGACGCTATATAAGTAAATTTGATGTATAATAATAACCTAAAGTGGGGCAGGTTAGGACACACAGTAGCGGGGCTAAGTCCCACAGTAGAGAAAAAGCCTTAATAAATTTGATAAAGGGTTTAAATGAACTAAAATTGAGGAAAGGGCTTCAGTTCTTGAAACAGCAGCAAAAAATGTTCTTAGTGATTAGATTTCAATTAGAGAGGCTGCTGAAACTTATGGATTGAGCAAAAGAACTCTGAAGACGCTATATAAGTAAATTTGAAATGAATATGGAATCTAATTAAATTTTTTAGGTTGTAAGTTTGTAAATAAAGATTTCTTAATCAATTAGGATTAGTATTGTTTATTCATTTCCGTTTTTTTTTCTAGTGTCCCAAGTTACCCCACCTAATGGGGCAGGTTGGGACGTTGTAATGACTTTTGAATTTTAATAATGAAAGTGTAATTTGTTGAAATAATGGAGTAAAGTAAAACTGAATTGAGTTCATGTTCAGATAAATTTTTTGAAGATTGATTTGAAAATTAAATATCTAAAAATCATTATGTAAAATGTGTCCCAAGTGCCCCAGGTTTCCCTACTGCAAAATTATTGAATAGAGCAGAGTTTCCCAAACTGTGGTCCACGGAACACCGGGGGTCCTCAGTCCATGCCAGGGTGTGCGCGGTGCTATCCAGCTAAAACGTTAAACATAGTTGAGATTGAAGGACGAGTAGCGATATTTTAATTCTAAAAGAAAGCCAATTTATGAAGAATAAAAAAGTTCCTGCTTAAGTACATACAGGACGCAGCAGCCGCCCCCCCCCCGAAACTATCGGAAGTAAGCACACTACATACATGGTACGGAGAAAGTTCCCACAATTTTATTAGATATTTCAATAGGCTGTAACTAACACATAATTCAACAAATCAGCAAGTTAAAGCAATAAAAATTCTGTATTGAAGCAATAATAATAACATTAAACAAAATAATTATAATAATTGTTCAAAATTGGCTCCTTGGACTTCAATACATTTACGGAGGGGCAGTCTGAAATTGCCGACGATGCTCGCGCACGCATCCACCGTTATCTCATTCCAGGCATTTTGCAGAGGTTGGACGACCACTTCGTGGACGGTCAGCAGTCCCTCTAGTCTCTTTGTAGCGTTTCACAGCGTCATAGACTATTTTACTCTTGAATCCAGTCGTTCGAATAATATCGGCTGTTTTCATTCCCTTCTTCTGTAATTCAACGACAGTAACACGCACATTTTCACGATTCATAGCTCCCTAACTCAATGAACTAACAAAGAACAAATGATTAAACCTCAAATACTTTTAATGCCAATAAACAATATGTGCCAAATAAATCGGCAACATACGATTTTAACGCCAAAAAAAAAAAGTGTTAAACAAAATTGTGGGAACTTTCTCCGCACCCTGTATTACTGTATATGTACTCGCGTATTAATCGAATCCGCGAAATGTGGACCACATTATTTTTAGAAGAAAAATCGGGAAAAAAAATTCGAAAACCCGCGTATAAGTCGAGCTTCTAGTTTCAGAAAACATCGGGAACATTTTTAAGGGACATCATCGACAAGACCTTGTTTTTTTTTCACTAACTAACTTCAAAAGTTCATTTTTATTAGTAAACTTGTTTTAGAAATTTGGCGATAACATTTTTCCCCTAATTGAGTTTCAAATAGAATTTTACTTCCATGACTCAAAATAGTAATGCAAGAAATGAAAATCAGACAAAAGCTCTGAAAAATATACAGAACAATGAATAATAATAATACTTTTTTATTCTTGTATAATATAGTTGAAGCTAAAAAAGCATAAAAATATTCTGAAAAAAAAAAAAAAAGGTTTAACTGTGCCAAATTTTCTTTTCTTTTTCTGTTTTTCTTTTTTTTTTTTTTTTTTTTGTGGGTGGTGGGGGTTGGGCTCCGTAGAGTTCGTCATTTTTCCGGAGGGAGTCCGCGGAGGTCTGAAGTTTGGGAAACTCTGGAACAGAGAAAAAAATAGTAAAACCTTTTGCGCTATGATATTCGTTTTCTTGTAAGCATAATCTTGCTTTGCAGTGTTTTTTTTTTTAATAACTGCCAGGTACTGGATGTTTTTGTATATTTTTCTTTTTTTGTTTAATATTTTTTAACTTCTGTTTGTGAAGTTTTTTATTTTTTGCTAATTGGACTTCTTTTTCATATAGAAAATGTTTCCAGTGTTATTGTCTTTTATCATAACGAGAACTTTTAACTTTGCATCGAAATTTCTTTTCAAAGATTTTTCCCGTCTATAGATTTGCGTAACATCTGGATTCTACTAAAGCGCATAAAAATGTCAATTATAATCCGACCACGAATAAAAATTTACTCCTAGCATAGTTTCTTTATGTGATTATTTAGACCTGAAAGATTTAAGTTGCGGCTATAACTGCACTGAGTTGGAGAAAAAGTAAAAATGACAAGCCTTGCATTCTTTATTGCAATCCTAATAATCCTGCCAATTTTCAGTTGAAATTAATTATCGGGGGCGTTGTTATCTCTGACCAATGGCTACTGAAAGAAGTAAAACCAAGATCCACCCACTTACTTAGGATGTGACCTATCCAATGAGACAACTCTGCCTTAAATGCACAAGATTAAAATGTTTTACCTCTTTGGCTATTTTCTTAAATTCCAAGGTGACGTTTTCAATACATATGAAAAGAACACAAATGAAAGGAAAGAGAAAGGACAAAACTTTGCTAAGGCAGGTTTTGAGAACATATGAGTGGCAATCGATGTAAACCTAACAGCTTAACTAATTTTTTTCTTTAGATTTTGATGAATTATATACACAATAGCTTCTAACGAAGAAACACTTAGGCTGGTAGGCCAGACGTAATTAGGCTTACATTATTTACCCCAAAGTATTTTGAGATACCACAAACACTTGGTAATAATTTCTAAAAGAAAGTACGGCTTGTTAAGTAAAACAATTGATTTACTAATGTCTAAACAATGAATACCTAAACTCAAAGTCACTGCTTGTGCTAAATAATGTTTCGTAAAGAGATATACAAAGTGAAACAAATAATTATGATATGAAAATTTTGACATTTCTGCTTGTTTTAAAATTTTTAGTTTTGGTTCCTGAATTGAAAAATAAAATAATAAAATGAACCATAAAAAGTGGGCGGGGGGACAGTTGCCCCCCCTGACCCCCCTCCCTCGAATCGCCGCCTCGTTCTTCAACGTAATAGCTATTTACAGGAGAAATCAAAACACTTTTGACTTTGGTATTTTTAATCACTTTACATTAAATATGATCAATTTCCTGCAATCAGATCCCATGCTCTGTTCAAAGCATCCATTTTTGGTTCCGCTTACATCTGCGAGGAGCTGTTCTCCAAAATGAAGAATGATGTCAAAACTTTCTATCACTCATCTCGAGAACTGTCTTCGAAAGGCTTCATCACAATTAAAGGGGTCCGGAACACAAAAATTGTCAAATTTTGCAATTTTTTTTAAATCAATTAAAAACATTTTCAGTCTTTTTCTGCTTAAAAGGACGTTTGAATCTTCTTTCCATCTTAATTAGAACGAAAGATATAATTATTTTTGTGCATGCATGTAACTAATATTATATATATTTTTAAAACTTCAAACGCGTTTTTCTCCATGATGCAATCTTTCCCGACTTTTTGCATTCTAACTCTTATAAGTAAAGAATTGATAAAGCTAATGTAATGAAATTGGGAGCATATCTTTTTCAAGCAGTTTACTTTGATTTTTATTCCGCGAATTTGAAAAAAAAAAAAAAAAAAACATTACCTTAAAAAATATGATTTTTTTTAAAAAAAAGTATCTTTGAGTTTTTCGAAAATTTTATTCAAATATTTTCTATTTTTTACTCAGCTAATATTTTTTAAATCGCCGAATAAAAATTAAAGCTTATATATTTGTGCATAGTTTTTTGAAAGAAAAATTTGAAAATTGACTAGTAATATTATAACTTTTAGCAATTTAAAGCAACCCCATTTTTTAGAATAAATTATTAAATTTAATTTTTTTTAATATTTATGTTTTGATTTTGCTTATTAAACTGTTGGTGAATCAGTGCAAAAAAATTCAATACTCTAAATTGTTTAATTTTTTTTCTTTTCAAAATGTGTGCCAGACCCCCTTAACAGCCAATGTTGACTGACGAATGAAAGAGAAAGAGTCGCATTTCGTATTAAATTAAAGAGAACCACGTTTTTAATAGTTTTATCTTCTGTAACAAGTTTCAGTATTTTTTTTAAACCATGCTTCGATGTTTCAATTGCACCATGAGTAAAATATCGATTTTCCCTGTAATTTTCAAATAAAATTGAAAAATATTTACAGACTTTAAGTTATTCAAGTTGATGTATATGTACAATTAGGTCACTGCGGCCAGCAAGCTTTTCATTTCAAAAAGTTGACCCTTTGTTAAAATTAGGTTGAAGATTACTAATCTAAAAGACAGAACGTTTTTCTTTCACAAAAAGCTTTGATGAGATGAATTTATATTAGGATTTTCAAATAAATAATGTGTGAATTTAATTTTTTTCAGAAATAGAAAAAAAATGGTTAGTTATTGAATGTGTAGGTATCTACTTTTTGTTTATTTATCTTTGTAGTGAAAGTTTTTGAAATACACAATAACGGGTGATTTTTTTTTTTTTTTTTTTGCTTAAACATTACTGCTAATAATTGTAAGAAACATAAAATGTCTGCATTGCTGTTCCAAAATGGGGAGGTTTGATACAATAGTAAAAATTCCGAAAAATGAGCTGAATGGAGTTTAAATGATTACTTTTTGACTTCACTATATTTTTTTCATATTTATAAAACAGTAAATTAATAACATGACTACATTAACATTTTCTTTACTAATAATAAAGCTTAAAGTGTGTGTCTATGAATCTCTGGATATCTGTTACGCACATAGCGTCTAACCGTTCGGCCAATTTTCATGAAATTTAGCACAAAATTAGTTCGTAGCATAGAGATGAGCAGCTCGAAGTGATTTTTCGAAAATTCGATTTTGTTCTTTTTCTATGATATTATGTTTTCTACCATTGGTGGATTTAATTCCTCTGCACCGAGCGAATTACCATAACATAGACAAGGAAATTACCATAACATTTACTAGGGCTCGACCGATGGCATTTTTCGGCCGATGGGCCGATGCCGATTGTTGGCCGATTGTTCAAAGATGGCCGATGGCCGATGGCCGATTGTTTTCCTACAAATGGCCGATTGCCGATGGCCGATGGCCGATGCTGTTGGCCGATGGCAAAAAAAGAAAAAATTCTAACAGAAATAAATTGATAAGATTGTCAGGATTTAAAGGATCATTGATTCATTTCACTTTACTTCCTTTCTGCGAATAAGGAATTGTAATCCAAAAAAAAGAACATCAGATTTCGACTTAAATTTTTATTTTACGATCATCCAATTTAAACTTCACAAGTTTTTTCGGCGCATATGTACATGCATATGTACCTAAGAACATATAGATGATCGAAATATCCATTTTGAACGCCTCCTTAGTTAATTATAGCAAATTCTCTTGTGATATCTTCCTGCTCGTAAACTTACATCACTCAAAAACGTTATGAAATAGTAAGTTGAAAACTCATACGTACGAAGTGTGATCTAAAAGTTCGAGGACAAGTTGTATAAAAATTTACCGTAAATAATTCACATTTCTGAAGTACATCTATCTACAAAATAGTGACCTTGAACGACTATGCACTTCTGCCAACGTTCGTATAGCTTTTAGAAGGACTCCTGGAAGATATTTATCGCAACCTCCTGTAAGGCCTGTTGCGCTGCTGCTTTAACTTCAACGTGGGGAAGAAGCCGACTTTCATTTTGAGGATGCACGGTTCGATTAGTCAATACTCTGATATGGCAAACAAATAGCATAACGTTTCGTCGGACTTAGCTCCGTGTGACTTTTACCTGTTCCCAGCAAACAAAAAAACATTTGCATGGACGCCGCTTTCTACCGTCAGGAGAAGATAAAGCTGCATCACAGAAGGTAGCGAAAAATGGCTTCCAGGAGTGTTTCCAAAAGTTATATGAACACTGGCAGAAGTACATGGTCTCTCATGATGACCTTTTGAAGGTGGATGTGCTTCGGTAATGTGAACTATTCTGGGTAATGTTTTATACAGCTTGTCCCCCAAACTTTTGGATCGTACTACGTACAATCTGTATAGGGTGTAGGACTGCTATATGACAGAAGACAAAGAACAACAGCCAAAAAAAAAAAAGAAAGAAAAAGAAAGAAAGAAAGAAAAAAGAGAAAAAAGGAAGAAAAACAAAGAGACTGTTTAATAACCGATTGATATTTTTTTTTTTTAAATTGAACATATAACTAAGATTTCAGTAATATTGTAATAATGTATGGATTTAGGTAAACTAAACATAGTTAAAATTCAATTATGTTGTTTAATCATTCAAAAATAAATTAAGAATTAAACTATGAAACTGTCAACAATTTACGCAATTAAAGCGGAAAGATTGCACTTAGACATTTTTTAGTCATCAAATTAAACAAAAAAGGTAACAGATAAATTACAATATTAAATCATAATATTAATATTTTTATACTTATTTAAATTTATGAATAGAAAAGTTTGCATTTTTCATAAAATGTATAACAATGACATAAATTTTGCGGAAAAAAGAAATAGCCATGAAAAGAGTGAGGTTCTTAAAATGCAAGTACAATAAACAAACTCAATATTTACACCAAGTTAATAACTGAATACATATACTACTTGATCTGACGTTTGCGCACGCAATATTGAACAATTTGATTGTTTAATCTTTTATGAAGCACTACAACCAAGTTCAAATTATTTTTTTCAATTTAACAATAATTTTCTGAAATTTAAAAAATTGCATATAAGAAAATCCTTGAAACTTTTCTATAACATATTATTAAACATATGATGAAAACGAAAATAACTTATTCATTGATTTTATATAAATACATAAAAATAGATACTTACAACAGAAAAAAAAATCGATCGCTTATAATGATGCAAAAAAGATGACGCATTATAAAATATAGGTGAAACGAGTATAAGAAATACGCAAAATGACATTTCTTGACCAAAATAAGTAATCGCTAAATATTTAAGAAATGCTTGAAACGATGAGGGTGGGTTAGAGGAGTCACCCTCTGATTTTGGAGTAACTCACAATGTTAAACTTCGGCTTATTTTTTTTAGTACGGAACCGCTGCCACCAACGCCTCGGAAGAGTTTCTAAATCTACTTCAGCACTTACGAAGAAAAAATTCAGAAGTCCCTTTGTTTTCCGAATTATGTCACCATTCAAAACGTCTTTAATCATTTTCTTACATTAATGCTCTAAATTCTTCCTAAAGAATAGATAAATCTTGAAAAAAAAAAATTCTATTTTTATGAATGGTGTTAGTTTTAAGCAACTCAGAAGTACAACTAGAGTTTAATTTCAGAAATTGAGGGAGTGGGAGGAGGGGCACGCAAGTGTTCTCGGAAATACAAAAAATAGTCGTAACGAATAGAGTTTCAAATAATCATAAACATTAAGCAGAAAAAACCTTTTAAAAATTGCACCTGAGTTTGTTTTGACGTGCAGTGGCGGATTTAATAGCAAATGTTGCAATTGCGAGAGAGGCCCCATAACCATAGGAGCACCGTAGAAGTTACAAAAATGCTTGTGATAAATGTTTTACAACTTCTGTGATAAAGAAATACTGCCCCAAAATGCATTTCGACGGGCCTCAAACTTGTAGTTCCGCCGAAGCGATACAGAAAGGACTGCAGTACTGTGGTTCATATTAAAAATATCGAAAAATTAAAAATTACCGTCGGTTCAACGGGAATCTAACAAAATGAAATTAATTTGAATTTTGACATTTGGAATTCAAATTATGTTTTTCGCAATCAGGAGTGCGTGTGTGTATGTAGGCGTGTGTTTATGTCTGTGTATGAGTGTATAGGTGTGTGTGTGTGTGTATGTGTAGATGTGTGTGTATGTGTAGGTGTGTGTGTGTGTGTGTGTGTGTGTGGGTAGGTGTGTTTGTGTATGCGTGTGTGTGTAGGATATGGACGCAACCTGGAGACGGTTTTCGTTAGAGGAGCAGCATCGTGAGGCCGGTCGACGGTGGTGCTGCAAAGGGAGGCGGGAAAAAAATAAAATCATAGGAATTCAAAACAGTCAAATGAGAACAACAAGCAATGTGATTGCTCAAAAAAACCGGTTTCGCCATCTCATATTTGTTTCCACGATCTCCAATTCTGCAATCTATCACCAAATGATCGTCAGTCTGAGACGCTATATTAGTTTTGCATTGAAATAAGTAATTAATAGCCACAAAAAATCAGTAACACCCGATCGAAAACAAAAAGGGAAGTGCACAACTGGAACGTGCGCAAATCCCACATGCGAAAATTTAGCCTTCTACAGCTTACCATTTTTGAGTTATGACTTATGAGAGATACATACGTACATCCAGCCGCACGAAACAACGCAATAATTAACTGGTTTGGTACCTGAGTGCAGTATTAAAAACTCTTTGATGGGTGACTAAAATAGAAATTCATACTGAAATTTATGTAAACAATTTTGTTTGAAAACAATAACTCCCTTTACTTTGTATTAAAATGTAAAACAACAAAGATCCTTTTTTTTCAAAAACATCGGCCAATTCCATCGGCTTTTCGATGTTTTTAAGGTCGATGGGCCGATGTTTCCTGCAAGTTAGCATCGGCCGCCGATGCCGATGCCGATGGCAAAATTGTTGAACCATCGGCGCCGATGCATCGGCCAGGCCGATGCATCGGTCGAGTCCTAACATTTACCAGCAAATTACCATAACATGGGCGAGCAAATTAACATAGCACATCGGCGAGAAATTCATCATCCATTATTTGTAAATATACAGGCGACCAAACCTTTTAATTTTCTACTACGGGCAAATCAGTGTGCGAATGCTAGAGTTTAAATAAAAGCGTATTATGCCTCCTTTACTTTAGCACTTCTGTAGGAAAATTTGAGAAGGGAGATTTTTTTTTTTTTTTTTGCAAAAATGTTTAGTAGGTGTCCTAGAAAGTATTTTGAACTTGGGTGGACATCGGCCTCCTGGTCCATTTTCCTGCTATGACGTCATCAAGGCCGCTCGCTCTCATAAATATTCAGCACTTCTGTAGAAAGTTCGTGTAGTTGGTACTTTTTATCAAAAATGTTTAGTATGTGTCCTAGAAAGAATTTTGGACGAGCGGACATCCGCCACCTGGTGCAGTTTCCTGTTATGACGTCATCAAAGATGGCGGCCGCGCGCTCTCTGAAATGCTCATATCTATGTTAATACTTGATTGATTCGCATGAAACGTGCACATTTTTATACTATTTTGCCTCGTGCTAGTTTTTTTTAAACTAAGCAGTTAGAAATATCCCCTTAAAAATAATTGAAATCCCCCCTAAAATTAATTGAAAAAAAATTAAAAAATGATTTCATGTGCAACCATCAACAGCTGATGGGTACTGTTCAAAAATGGTATTCAAGCAGTTTGTGTGAAAAACATTTATTTACCGTTTTAACTTAATGGGACTAACTAATCAACCAGAACATTTGTAATTCGCCCCCTTTTCGGCGACGCCCACTATAGCAATACAGTGCGTTGTTGTTCTTCTAAGTATAGTTAAAATGACGTGTAGTGAATGCAACAGAGGGTGGATTTTGAGAAAGATAAAAATATACGTATATGATGGCATACTAAGCAAAAAAAAAATTGTAGCAGAATGGGAGATAACACAATATATCGCTCGTTTGAATAAAGAATGCCACAATGCGAAATATTTCATTTTCTTTTTACTTATCTTAAGGGTCATCAAAGGACGTTATCTTCTTTGGAAAATAATGACAGATTTTTTTATTCGAATGGTAACCACTGGAGTTTACTCTTTTTAATACAGATTGTCTGAAGAGTTCAACTTCAAATGCTTCTCCTGTAAAATTTCAGTTTTTCGTATTGTGGCACTCTTCTTCCAAATCAGTGATATATTCGTCAGATAAAATACATTTCGAGCGCTAACAGATTCTGTTACTTATGTCGAAGGTTTGAACATCCGACACGATTTTTCTAAGAAGCAAACTCAAATATTAGATGCAGAAGTATCATCAGGGTTTTGATTTGTACTGTAAAACGGTAACCCATTTGATATGCTTCCTAATCCATTAAACAATCTACTAACAAAGTATTAAACTTATTTAAGACCGGTGAAAACTTGTACCCTACTTAAAACACAACACCAGTAAAAATCTCAAGCACCATTCAAATAGCTAAAGCTAGTTCATATGATAGGCAAGATTTCTTTCAGTATGAACTGTATCTGAAGACTGTTCATCGTTTAATGATAAAACCACAAATAAACTGCGTTGTGAAAACGGTTAGATGCATCTTATGTAAACACTAGAGATGACAATGACACCTTGTTCATGTCTGACGAAAAAATCTGTCATATAGCGGACGTCCTGAATTCTTTTCGAAAGGTTATGGCAGATGAAAAGAAAATCTTTGGCTAAGCAGTTTCTGCTTTTCCGTAAGGTATTGGGAGCATCACAAAAAATGTTATCGCACTTTTCTTCTTAAAATATCTGAGACAGTGTAGATACAGAGATGTCGTAAAGATCTTTTAAGATGCTCCAATACATGTCTAATTCAGCAGTTTTTTTGGGATCATCGAGAAACAAACATATTTTACTTGTGTTCAATGCCAATACAGGCACTATGTAATACCAACCACATCAAAGATAAAAGCACTATGTACTACTAACCACATCTTTAGGGTCTTTTTGGGTGATGAAGAAGGTGAGGTATTGTACAACCAAACATAATATCAGTGCTAAGTAGAAAGCAAATAAACCACCCGGAATAAAATTATTCTACTATTAAGGAAGCAAACTTAAAACAGATGATACATTCAAAACATTTATCCCTGTGTAAGTATCCTCAAATCGTTCTTGTTAGTTCGTATATGGACATAATGGTGTTTGTTAATTTTTACTGGACTTCTCTTCGATGATTTGGTATTACTGCGCATCTAAATTGGTGATTCCACGTGACTTTTGGCTGATCTGCTGTTCTTGATATTCACGGAAAAAAGTAGTAAGACGTTATGTACAATGCTGCTTGCCATTCATGCACTATTTTGATCAGATAACAAAAGTTATTTTGGCACAGAAAAAAAGCTACTCTTCATTAAGCATGTATAATATATTTGAAGAATTTTGGTATAACATCTGACTAGAATTACATAGGACGAAGAATTAAGTCGACAGCAAATAATTAGTGCAAGTATACAAAGAAAGTTATTCTGTATATCTTTATATTATCTTACATTATAGCTGTATCGTCATGCACAGAACATCGACACTGAGAACTGCCGCGTACTAGCAGAAATGCTAAGAGTCATTTCCTGAGATCTTATTTTAATACATACCTTCAACGACATGTTACCGGCAAGTGGTATGTTGGCTGAAACTCATAAAAATTTGTTTTTTTCAGTAGTAAAAAATGATTTGGTGCCAGAAGAGACCTTACAGACTTTTCCAACTGATTTAATTGGGACACGTAATTGCTTAAAATGTGCCAACTCTCCTGAACTTGTACAGAACATTGAGTAACTTGTTGCTCTATCTGCAAACGTAGTATAGTAAAAAGTTACAATCAAATTTTAACAATATTTTTAAAATATACCTTTTAGATTTTATTAGATATTATATTTCTACTCACCGTACTTTTTATTTTAAATTTGAACGTCTTTCGACGTATTTAGTACATATTTTTAGTCTTCTCTTACTATTTGAAAAGAAATGAATCTGATATAAAAAAATATTATTATTTATTAATTTGTAGCAATAGGTAAAACACATTACTATTCAAATTAAAAACCCTAATTTCAACACACTGACCAAATTTTTAGTCAAATCGTTCAAGTATTATCATAACATAGATATGAGTTTTTATGAGCGTGCGCGGCCGCCATCTTTGATGACGTCATAGCAGAAAAATGCACCAGGTCGCGGATGTCTGCTCAAGTCCAAAATTCTTTCTAGGAGACATACTAAACATGTTTGATTAAAAAAATTCTGCCTACACGAATTTTAAATTTTCTACAGAAGTGCTGAATATTTATGAGAGCGAGCGGCCGCTCGCTCTCATCTATGATGTCATCATAGCAGGAGAAAGGACCAGGTGGCCGATGTCCGCCCAAGTCCAAAACACTATCTAGGGCACCCACTAAACATTTCTGGAAAAAAAAATTCTCCCTACTCAATCTTTCCTACGTAGACTAAGAGCTAGCTACACAAAAAAGTACTCATAAGGTATATTAAAAATTTCTGTATGGAATAAAAGTACATACATAGTCAAGCATTTATCGCTTGGTCTGCCCAGGGCGGGTAAGGGACCGGGCGGGTTGGCGGGGGATCAAATATCACCAATTTTGAGCAGGGAAACTGCAGATTTCTGCATGAAAACTGCAGTTTTTCTGGAAATAAAAGCCCTTAAATCTTTAAAATATCTGCAGAATTCTTCAAAATTTCTGCAGGTGAACTTCTGCAAATATTGTGAGGAAAACGCAGCACATTTGGCTATTCCCGTTTAAAATTAGGCATTTTCGCGCAAAACAAAATGTGGTACTGATTTGATTACACTAGTTACATTGATGTGTTTAGATACATGTATTTTAGTTAGTTATGTCATGAGATTACATACGTGGGCGTGTACGTAGTGCACGCATATGGCAGTGTTTCTTCCTGTTTTTCAGAACAAGGGGTTCAGATCTGTATGAGAGGGGGGGGGGGGGAATTTAGAACTATAAAGGGGGCCACTGATTAAGCTATTGATTTTAGAAGAAAAAAAATGCTGGAATGATTTTGGAGGTGGCAGATAGCTAATCTCTTTTGCGCGTACACTGTAAAAAAATTCGGAAACGTTACTGAGCATTTCAGTGTGACGTGTCGGGATTTCAATGGTTTTTATCCACTTCCTGGAAAAATTAAGTATCATTGCCAAAAAGTTTCCTGAATAGCTACGAGTTGCACGAATGCACACTTCTCACTAGTGTAAAAAACATTTTTATCTCCCAGTTTAAAGATTAAATTTGCATATTTATAAAGTGAATCGGCTTCAGGTTACTTACGGCCCGTCCGTGCTGATTATAAGCTTCCAAAGGTAGCGAATAAGTATGGACTACGCTGCTTTGCAAGAATTGCTGGCGAGTATAATTCTCGATACCTGCTTGCAATTCCGGCTTAGCTTTGGCCATGTTTGCAATACGGCTTATGGAACTTCCTTAATAAATCAGGAAGGGACCAAGCTATATCATTATACCTACCAAAGTTCATTCTAACGTTCCAGAGACACGACTGGCTTCAAACGGGAAGATTTCTAAATTTTTAAGGAAGTTTCCGAGATAATTCAGGAAAGGTACTGAGTATTAGCGGAAAACGTTCCTGTTTTTTGCAAGATATGTTACTGGCAGAAATTGGGCACATCAGCTGCCCATTATTTTCCATTAACGTTTCTGAATCGTTTTTACAGTGTAGTAATAATTGGACACTTTAGCCAGAGGTTTCTGCCCCGCCCCCAATGACGTCCACCCCCAAATGTTGCATAGCAATCCCCCTCCCCCTTCCCTTCCTTAAGAAAGAAAGACCGTCCAAAAAAGTGACTAAAAGCACGATAAAAAATCGAATTCAAAAATAAAAACAGCGCATTCTGCGCCATGACCCCCCCCCCCAATTCCCCGTCTTCACCGCCATTTTTGGGCACTAATGCTTTTTAGCCATTATTATTGAAATAACGTCCTCGAATGTTTTTCAAGATGGCCGATGGCTGATATCTTTTACGTGGCTTATTATTTAGAAACTTCAGGAAGGGGTAATCCCACCCCAAACAAATGCTGCCCCTCCCCAATTTCTGCAGCGCACCGTCCCCCCCCCCCCCCCACTAAAATAAGGAAACCCCAGAAAAATGAGAGGAATTTTTAGGAAAAGACGGTGGAAATATAAATGAATAAATCAGTTTTACTAAAAAGCATAACTTTTAGTAATGTTATGCTTTTATCATGAAAAATAAAAAGTTTGACATTTTTTCCTGAAAGTGAAAATGAATAAATAAATAAATATAAAAAGACATGAATTTGCAAAAGCTTGTACGGACGTATTTCGGGGTTACAAGGAACCCCATGTGAGCTTGCGGATTTTAAAACTCTGCATCAGTCGATTGTCTCAGCTCACATCTTTTCTACAATGAAATAATAAAAAAAAGTATTCCCCGTGAGTTCAAAACGCGTGTCAGCGAGTTTTTTGCAAATTTATTCTTGGGAAAAGAAAACTTTTACATGTACACTTTAGTCCTTATTTTCCACTTAACTATTAGTGAGCTGAAAGTGAATGAAAATGTCTCAGTATCAAAAAAATAATAGAAATAATAACGCATTGAAAAGAAGAAAAATACCCGAAATGTAACCAAACAAATAAATTTTGCTAAAAGCATAACTTTTAGTAATGTGTCATGAAAAATAAAAAGTTTGAAAATTAGCCTAGCAAAAACGAAAACAAATGAATAAATAAATACAAAATGACAAAACATTGCAAAAACTCGTTGGCACCTGTTTCGGGGTTGCAAGGAACTCCTTTTTCCTTTCAAAACAGATGTGAGGTTGAGGATTTAAAAACTTCACCCCAGTCGATTGTCTGTACATAAACAAGCTAACGTCTTTTCTGCATTGAAAAAAGAGCTCCGTATGACTCAAAAACACGTGTCAGCGTGATTTTGAAAATTTATACTTGGAAAAAAAAATGGTACTTTTAAGTCTTTATTTTCCACTAAACTATTAGTGAGCTCGAAGAGAATGAAGGTAGTGCCACAGTATCGACAAAAGATAGGGGGGGGGGGAATCGCTTTTTGGCCACGAGTCTTTAAATTCATGAGCTCGTATCTATTTTGCAAGGAAAAAGCGGTTCCTTGTAACACCGAAACACGTGCCCTAGAGTCTTAGTAGATTTAAGCTTTTTCTCTTACTTTGCTTAATTATTTTTACTTTTCAGAAAATTTTGAAACTTTGCTTCGTTATGATATTTAAATGTCTAAAAGTAATACTTATTAGCAAAACTTATTTGTTTAATTAAGGTTCAGGCATTTTTTTCATTTCGGTGTGTTATAATTTCTATTATTTATTTTTGATACTGATGCATTATTTTGTGCTCACTGATGGTTTAGTGGAAAATAAGAACTACTAAAATGTACCAAAAAAAGATTTTTTTTTCAAGTATAAATTGGTAAAAACTCGCTGACACATGTTTTGAAGTCACGGGGAACTCTTTTTTTTATTATTATTTTACTGCAGAAAAGACGTGAGCAGAGACAATGGACTAAGGTCGAGTTTTTTAAATTTGCAAGCTGACATTTTTCTTGAAAGGAAAAAGGAGTTACTTGTAACCCCGAAACACTTCCGTACGAGTTGAGCAAATTTGCTATTTTATATTTAATTCATCCATTTTCTGTTTTGCTTTCAGGAAAAATATCAAACTTTTTATTTTCTATGATATTTTCATCACTAAAAATTATGCTTTTTAGTAAAACTTATATGTTCATTTAAATTTTTGCCGTATCTTCCTTATAGGGTTATTAATATTAACTTTTGGATCACTGTAGTGAGAAAATTTTGAATTATCATGAAAATAACTTTTGTTGTGCTATTAATTTTTTTTTTTTTTTTTTTTTGATCATTTTACAACGTTTGATATTTTTCATACCTGTGTCATTGTTTTAATTCTAGTCCACGAACAATCTAAAATATAATTGTTTTCATTTTAATGATTTGTTTCAAAAATTTCTAATTGTAAAAGAGAAGTGAAAAGGCAAAAAAAAAAAAAAAAAAAAAAAAAAAAAAAAATCCTTTACTTCCGCTGAACACAAAATAATTTGGATTGCAAGCTTTATTTTATCTATTACATCTTTTTAGGGCTCTTCAAATGATCTAAACAACTGCATTAAATGTCATATTTTTTACATTACTTTTGTAATGACTTATAAAAATCTCTAACGAACTTGTGCAGTTAGCAAATTTCATTGATTTAAACAAAATTAATCCTCTCTTCGCTGAAGAAAGGATAAAAAGTTTTCATCCTTAATTAACCACTTTCGTATTCGAAAAATAGTTTTAACAAAATTCCAGTCAATATTTTTTCCGCTAATTTTGCAATCAACTATAATAAATTAGAAGTTAACTTGTTGTTCTATTACTAGATGGCAGCACGAGTATTTGTCGCGGAAATGAACTGCAATAGGGAAGTTTTCGATTTTTCAATTTTATTTTTATATGATAGAGTAACATGTATGAACATCATAGGTGAAAAAAATTTTGCGATACGATAAGTATTTTTTTTAAATTAATTTTTATAGTTCAAGCTTTTGTGACGTCAAATGGCATAGGAAGTGACGTCATGCCCTCTTCCGATAGGGGAGAAGCCGAAGGTCACGCATTCGACTTCGAAGACGAAACGTAAAAGGCTTATCTCCTCGCATTTAACTCCTCGCGTTTCTGGAACATTAAACCTCTCATCCTCTCGGAAATATTCGAATAAAATGATTGATGTTACACGAGGAAGATTATTTAGATTGTGCTTTAACGAATCCAGTCTCCATAGTGTGTTCAAAAGGATTATTGAATTTCTAAAAAATAAAAATATCAGCGCGCTCAAAATGTTCCTAGCGAAAACAAGGGATCTTCGGCGGAAGGCTGCACATTCGCGCCCTGTGACGTAGGCTCGTGACGTTTCAGAAGCGCGCACCTTTGCGCGTGGATTTTTAAAAATTCATTAAAAATCAACCACGGTGTTTTAAAATTCGGTGATGGTGAATTTTTTAGTTTTGAGGGTCAATTAACAATATCCAATAGCCAAAATATGAACATTTAATAGGTTGCAACTTCCCTATTATGGTACCGTAGTCCGACTACTATGAAACAGCCTCTCTCGACACGTAAAGAGAGACTTTTTTGAAATTCTCAAGATACAATCTCAGTAAAAAGAGGAAAATTCTCTTCTTTATATATTTCCATTATGTTATAGATATGACTGGTAGATATAACTCAGAAACTAATTCAGTTTCAGTACGCATATATGATGCGTCTTCGACTTTCTATTTTTTTGTAGTTTAATTTATTAGGTTTGACGGATTTTCTTCAAACTCTTTCAGTACTTATGAATGAAATAACAGAGTAATAGTGTGTCTGAGGATCAAAGTTTCTAGCAAACTAATTTGTTCATAGATAGCGCAAGCAACATCCATTATTCTTTACAGTATGTTAGCGCCATCTGTGAAGTAACTGATAAACTATAGCGAACTATGTTGCTTTAAAACATCCGATTAGTAATTGGGAAAACAACGTCAATTCCATATTGTCAATTTGTACTTATGTCACTTCCTTCATTGTCCCGTGGAATGTTTTGGCCTTACTCTTGGCACGTAAATTCAATAGCGGTTATTGATTACTACTTTTCTCGCACAACTTTATGCATTTTAGCGTATACGTTTAGATTTGCATACAGTATAGGAAACATATGGGTTACGGCTGGTTTAAATATGCCAATACGAGTAATACAAACAATTTCTCGTCAAAAAACATTCAACCCATTTTCATTTCGACGGCGAGATGGAATGACACGTGACACTCAAACAAAAACTTGTTCCTTGTTAGTGGATAAAATAGCAAACTTATACTCTCTCTACTTCAGACGTTACACTCCTGGTTTCCCCGTACCTACCACTGTTTGTTGTATAATCCGTTGGATGGGACCCTGAAGACAGCTCTGATTTTTTGATCTATACCAGAAGCCAAGAAATCCCAAGTCCAGCACCCCCAGAGGTATCGTTTCACTTGGAGGAATTTGTGACCACGAGTATATTTAACGTTCCCCACCCACCATTGATAAAAACGGTGGATCTTCGACAGTCTAAGATCAAAGGCGGGACCCCATCACGGCCTGTATAAAGTTTTGAAACTTGGATGCAAATTTGCAGCTTTTTTTCCCTTTCTTTCTGAGTAATCACATTGCTTATTGTTCTCATTTGACTGTTTTTGGCGTCCTATGATTTTATTCCCCCTCCCCCTGCCTTCCTCTGCAGCACCACCGTCCTCTCCCGATGCTGCTTCTCTAGCGAAAACAGTCTCCAGTTTGCGTCCATATCCTACACGCACACGCATACATACACGCACCTACACACATGCATACATACACAACTATACACACACTCATGCCAGCACACAGACACAAACACACACGCATACAGATACACACACATGCATGCACATAGACACAAACACACACGCCTACATGAATGCACATAGACACAAACACACACGCCTACATGCACACACACTCGTGATTGCGAAAAACATAATTTGGATTCAAGATGTCAAAATTCGAATTAAAAAAATAAAAAAAAATTGTTCAGAAAAATACACCATTTACTTCATTGGGACTGATAGTGTAAGCAGCAAAAATATAACTTAAAGAGAAAAATCGTATTCAAGACTGAATTTATAAAATACTTCAAACAATATTTGACGATCTTTTTTTCTTTGAGCCAGAATGATAGTTATTTTCGCTCGTGTGATAGTTAGAAAAAGCTTAGTGGTGTTTTTTCATTTACCTTTTAGAAAGATGCGTATTTAAGTAAAGCCATTTAAAATTAAAATACAAATCCGCCCAACGTGGGGCTCGAACCCACGACCCCGAGATTAAGAGTCTCGTGCTCTACCGACTGAGCTAGCCGGGCTTGAAAGTATGACGATAATCCTTTTACAATTATCTGAATTGAAACGAATTTAAAAAAAAAATCCGTCAGAAAGCATGAACTTAAATGATAAAAAAAGAAGCGAATGTTAGTTCCCACGTACTACTAAAAGAGCAAAACAGAAACAAACTCTTATCACTAAATCTCCATATCAGGCATAAAATTTTCAGATATAATATGAAGTTTTACGTATGTAAATGTAAGGTTAAGTAAAAGCAAAGATTTTGACTGGAAAAAAAAGACAAAGGAGACGGTATAGATACAGTAAAAGTTTTGAAAGATTAAGGTATCCAATCAAAATTGAATTATTTATTCACAAGTTTGATTATTTCACGATTGAGTAATACAAGCATATCTTATTACTTACATCACTTATAGTTAAGAAAATTCTATAATGAACTTATATGGTGCAGTTACATTGAACAAATTTTGTTTCGGAGAGTTATTGCAGCAGTGCCGAGTTTTCTTCAGAAATCTGCAAATTTATTTTTTCAAAAGTTTTTATCAAGTTCAGAGCCATAAATTGAATTAATCTCTTAAAGAAAGTTGTATTAGTTCACAATTATTTCTAGTGTCTTTATTATTATTTTTTTTTATGAAAACAAAAAAATTATCTGGTGCACAAGTAAGTTTTAAAGGATTTTCAAGAGATGGCGTCACTGGTATTAAATCAAAATGGAGAATGTTGCAACTAACTTCATTTCGCAACATGATAACGGTCGGCCATATGTTGCGCCGCCGGTTAAAACATACCTCGGTAACCTGAAATAGGCAATCCCACCCCACCCACTACCACTAAGGGCCCAGACGTTGCCCTTTCCGACTACCATTTGTTTTCGTCGATGGCACATGCTCTTGAGGACTTCTGATCTTTTGAAGAAGTCGAAAATTGGATTAATTCGTAGATGGCATCAAAAGACCCATCGGTTTTTTGAGTAGGCATCCGAAAATTGCCAGAAAGATGGGAAAAGGTAGTGGCCAACGATGGACAATGCTTCGAAAACTGAACATGAAACCATTTTTTCACAATTAAGCGTCGAACTTGAAAAAGAATCCTTTAAAACTTATTTGTACACCAGATATGATAGCAGTTTTTCACCAAAAGAACCCAAGGTTTTTACGACCACTTTAAATATAGTAAAAACGATTTTTTTTTTTGGAAGAATAAGAAATAAAATTCTAGTAATAATAGTAAAGAAGTTAAAACTCAAGTAGTGCTGATTTTTTGTTTGTGGTTTTTTTTTTCAAAAATAACACTGAAATGGAAGTTGATTAGTTAAGTAATTGGTTTAGATTAATGTGTTATATTGATCTTTAAACTATTCTACATTCTTCATTCTAAACACTAAACTAAATAAGACAGTTACAATATTGGTTAATTGGTTTATAATAAAATTTTTTGTAATCCGGAACAATGTACCCCGAGTACGAGGTACGTTGGACCACTTTACAAGGATCTGTTTAAAAAGAAAAATCTAAAAAAGTAAAGAATCGAACATTTTTCGAAAAAAAAAATGGGATTATGAGAAATAATTAATGAAACTTATAATAGAAAATCAAAGTTCTCACTTATTATTTTTTTCATGAGACGAAAAATGAAAAGTAAAAAAGCGGGCCGCGTGCTTTGACTACATACTTTTTTTTAAATCAAATAATAATTCCAGTGAAAGTCAAGTCTGATCACGAAGGGAGTTTTCGATTTTTCAATTTTATTTTTATATGATAGAGTAACATGTATGAACATCATAGGTGAAAAAATTTTTGCGATACGATAAGTAGTTTTTTTTTAAATTAATTTTTAAAGTTCAAGCGCCTGTGACGTCAGATGGCATAGGAAGTGACGACATGCGCCTTCCGGTAGGGCAGAAGCCGAAGGTCACGCATTCGACTTCGCAGACGAAACGTAAAAGGCTTATCTCCTCGCATTTAACTCCTCGCGTTTCTGGAACATTAAACCTCTCATCCTCTCGGAAATATTCGAATATCCTCATTGATGTTACATGAGGAAGATTATTTAGATTGTGCTTTAACGAATCCGGTCTCCATAGTGTGTTCAAAAGGATTATTTAATTTCTAAAAAATAAAAATATCAGCCCGCTCAAAATGTTCCTAGCGAAAACAAGGGATCTTCGGCGGAAGGCTGCCCATTCGCGCCCTGTGACGTAGGCTAGTGACGTTTCAGAAGCGCGCACTTTTGCGCGTGGATTTTTAAAAAATCATTAAAAATCAACCACGGTGTTTTAAAATTCGGCGATGGGGAATTTTTTAGTTTTGAGGGTCAATTAACAATATCCAATAGCCAAAATATGAACATTTAATAGGTTGCAACTTCCCTATTGTCCATTTTAATGAAGGGGCGATAAAGGCGACCAAAGTTGGAACGAAATTTGCAAGTGCGTCATTGGTTCTATACTTTGTATACGTCACCTTGGAATTTAAGAAAATAGCAAAAGAGGTAAAACATTTTAATTTTGTGCGGTAAGGCAGTTGGTTAATGGGGCATTTCATATCCTACTTAAGTGGGTGGATCTTGGTTTTACTTCTTTCTGTAGCCATTGGTCAGAGACAATGCCCCCGATAATTAATTTCAATTGAAAATTGGCTCGAGTAGGGTTGCAGTAAAGAATACAAGGCTTGCTACTTTTACTTTTTCGGCAACTCAACGCAGTTATTGCCACAACTTAAATATTTCAGATCTAAATAATCTCATAAAGAAAATATACTAGGAGTAATTTTTTTTTCATATCGCCAAAACGTTGCTCAACTCCAAAATATAGTACGTGTCCTTTCTTCCTTCTCTACCTATTTTGAGGAATGGACCCGTTTTCTCAAATGATTGACAAGGGTCATTTGTTCGCGGTCAGACTATATCGTCCTTTTTTTTCTCTTCTATATTTCCTTTATCATTTGATTATTCATATTAGCATGTTAAAATGAAGGCTTGTTTTCTCTCTAGGCAGCCATTTTGGAGAAACCGTTGGATCTCTACGTCTGCGGTGGCTCCCTGCTTGATGAATACTGGGTACTAACTGCGGCTCACTGCGTCGATGATTAGTAAGAACGTTCCCATTAATTTAGAATTTTTTAAAATTTATATGATACTTCAACAAGTTTTCTTCTATTCCCTGAAAAAAGCTCAGATTATTGACTATTTTTGATTGCAAATTACATTCAGAATAATTAAGTATACAAGATGGTCTCTACACAATGTTCCTGTAAAGCTTCAGCAGTATGAATTCCAATGAGTAAAAAGTGATGTGTTTCTAAAAGATAATAATATAATCATTACTCTACAAGCATAACTGTCTATAGTGCAACTTATAGTAAAAAGATATGTGCTGAACTAAAACTTCTCAACTCGTATTCCCATGAAAATAATGTATTAGAATAAATTTACACAGCTGCATTAAAAAACAGAAATTTGGAGAGAAAACGCGATTACATGTTTTGTGGCTACCCAAGGAGGGTCTTCAGTCGGTCAGGTCTCTAGATTTTGTCGATTGTCTTTACATCCACAAGCACACAATTTTTTGCATTGAAAAAAAGGGTTCCTTGTAAATCCCGAAAAAAATGCTTGTATTTTTGTTAGTACAAATATTTGCTTCTCAACGTTGTTTATTAACTTCTTATTACAAAGTTATTTATTCATTTCAAGGGTGTTAATTTTTTTATTAAAATTTACTTTTATTTATTCAATATTAATTGCTATATACAAGGAGATATATTTTGTATTAAGCGTGTTTCGGTAGAATAAATATTTTCTTTGAAAATTGAAGGTCATACGGTGGCTCTTAGAAAATTATCAGACCTTTTTTTTTCTGTGAAAACTAAATGAACGTGAATCAAGCGCTTGCATGAGCAGACATTGAACCTTTGCGCGCATGCGTGAACTTTTCCCTCGTCTGTTAATAGCGTCAGTCACTGGGAAGCAACGTTAGACTGAGGTAGTGCGTAGTACTGTCTCCGAGGATTTTTTAAATTTCAAGGTAAATGACTGAACTACTGGTGGAGAGATATTGCGTCAAATTTTGTCAGTAGTTGGGTGACAACTAAATGGATACCATACATACAATACAGACGACTTAGCGTGACGGTTGGCGAACGAATTTTTCGCGCTAGATTCTGCCTTTTTTTTGGCGGGAAGCTAGACTCCTGTGTCTCAACAGGCTCCTTACTCTCCTGATATGTAATCCTGTGACTTTTAACTGCTCTCCAAACTGACGAGGTCATCAAAAGGAACAATATTTTTAATAAGGGAGGATATTATGTCAGCAACGGCATCCGAGCTAAACTGCATTTCATAACAGGCCATCTAAGAATGCTTCCAAAAATGGCAGCACCGCTAGGAGTAGTGACTGGAGTTCCAAGTAGACTACTTTGTGGGGGATTAGGTTTCCAACACCCCATTAGGGCAGTTTGTTTTCTACGACCAAAGGTCGGATACTTGTCTGACCTCGTATTTTCTACACTAGATATTTCAATAAAAAAAACTACAATTAATCTCCATTTATTTCTAAAAGACAAATTTGCGTCTATCAAATATATCAGCAACGTGGTGTTCATTTTATTACATTCTGAGACATAAAATACTACATTGCTTATTACTGAGGAAAAACTGTTATGTATTTCTTAAAAATTATTCATGCAAATCTGCAAAAAATAAGAATTGCATTGTTATTCTGCAATTGAAGAAGGTATGTGCTTTTATAACACACGCATATGGATGACAATAACACGGTTTACGTGCTAAATTTCGCACGTAATAAATATTCAAATGCCAAAAAATAAATAAATAATAATGATAATAATAAATAAGTAGTGAACCGATTAATTGATTTGGTGAATATTTTTTCCTATGTCACAATGTAATGTTATGCCGGTCAATGGTATTTTCGAAGGCTAGAAATAAATTGACAACGGATAGCTTTTGCAAACAATTAATCAATTTTTTTGGTCGTAATTAACTTGTTAACGAACCATCAGAATTGATTATTTTAATTTGAATTGCTGTTCAATTTCTATTTTTCTTTTATTGCATTATACAAAACGTACTCTATGTTTTCAGCAATCAAGATTTCTTATTGTTTTCACTATACCGAAGCTGAAGTTCGCTCCTTTTACTCTCTTTGTGATTGTTAGCTAACGATTCACAAGGCTTTACTAAATTCGTCACGAATAATATTCCTGAGAGGGGAAAAAAACTCGTTTCTAGTCACAAATACTATTATCGTCTACTTTCTCTACATATTAAAGTACAAGATTTCTTTTTGTTTCTTTCTTTTTTGTTCCTACAATTTCTTACGGGATATACATTTTTTTGTACTTGTGAATGATTATTCTTTAAATCCTATATAATGTAAGAGTTTCTCATGACAAAGATGTTTAAATTAAACTCAAGTAGAATTTTCATTTTCAATTTGCCAGTTTTTAACTAAAAAAGTTTTTTTTACTTTATTTTTTTTAACATAAGTACTTTTAAACAACATTTCGGTAGCTTTAATACTGTATCTGCACACATTTACTATATAGTTTGAATTTAATAAGGTTTTGATGATTGCGTCACGTATCATGGTATAACGTTCAAAATATTAGCAGTGTTTTTTTTTTTTTTTTTTTTTGTATGACATCAAGCCTGATTAACAATCTTAAAAGATAGACTGGATACTACTTCTAGAGCATAAAAATTAGGTAACCGAGGGAAAAGCATAGACTTAAAAATAAACAAATGAAGAAAAAATTTTAAAACTTTTCAGAGGATACAGAAGCAGCCAAACGTTAGATAAGATGTAGTTGCATGAGAGAAAAATAATTTAATAAGTCTAAATACACTAAAAGGCTCAGAAATTTTAATCAACCCTCCGATAAAAATATCCCCGCGGACAGCAATGAATAGTCTGATTTACAGATTAGTTTATATAAGGGTTGGATTCAAAGTACAAGTTTTAAAATTTTTGCATATAAATTCTTTCAGCGCATCCTCACGCTTCTTGAAAGTCCGACTGGGTGAGCACGACGTGTCCAGCTCGACGGAACGCTACCCCCACGAAGAGTTCGACGCAGCCCGGATCGTCCTCCACCCGAACTTCGACAACGAAACGCTGGAGAACGACGTGGCTCTGCTGCAACTGCGCAAGCCCGCAAAACGCAGGCCGCACATCGACGTCGTCTGCCTGCCGCACACGAAGACAGAGGAAAGCGAACTGCTCGCTTCGGAGAACTGCTACATCACTGGATGGGGCAGACGATCCGAGAGTAAGAGAGAGTTGGTTTTGAAACTTTTATCTCTCTGTTGTCTGGCTCTGATAAAAAGAGGACTTACCCCAAGAGAGTTCATTTCTTTGTGAGGAGAACAAGTAGTAACATACTGCAAATTTTCAGGCATTTTTTTAACATAGGCACTTCTCCCCATTTTTATATCACTTTGAAGCACACTTTTTTGATTAGCTGTCAAAACACTCATAGCACACTTAATTGGTTCCTCACACTTTTGAACACTGACACATGTATCTGCCTCAAGAACACTCTGTGAGCACACCTTTTGAAACACTCCTTTGCTTTTACCAATAGTTTTTGCAGTTAATTTTGAAGAAATCTCACACACAGCAGCTGTCAACCACAGCCGGGCAACGGTTGTGGAGGGGGGGGGACCAGGGTAGACCATCGTTTTTGGCGGCGTTTGCGACATAAGCCGAAGGTTGTTCAAAGCAACATCATTTCTACTAATCTCCTATTGAGAGGGTTTAGTACTGGCAGTAAAAGAAAGCTGTTGAAATTGCATTCTTACGAAAGAGGCGATGTTTCCGCAAGTGTGTAGAAATGTTATTTAACATTTATATGTTTTTAACGCGTGTTCTAATCTATCCTCAAGCGTGTTCCCAAGCTTAAAATTAACAATTACCCTGAGCGGGATACATTCAGGGAAGTATGCAAGGGGGTGGTTTATGGATTCAAACCCCTTCCGAAATTTTTCATCCAAAGAAATGCTTTCCTTTATTTATTTTATTTATTTATTTATATTCTGGTGACAAAAATATTATTGTTGTTATTATTATTATTTCAATTTTATTTGTGAAATGAAATTAGTATGACTGAAGCATTGTACAAACTCATCGTGTGTTTACGGTAGTTATTGAGAAATTCATTTATTACTAGCAAAAATACCCGGCGTTGCCTGGGTCAGTAATAATTATTAGAAAAAATCGTTACTTGCTTTTGTTTTCTGTTTTAAGTGAAAGAATTTAAAACACATCTTTTTGACGTGATTAAAATTCGAGTTTCTTCCTTACCCATAAAACTAAAATAGCAATAAGTATAAAGAACAAAGTAGTATTGATTTAGAAACGAAAGCACTATATTTAAGCATATACAAATTTACAAAACATGAAATTAATCTTCTCATGTTTAAAAAGATTAATCTGTTGATACTTTTTTTTTAACAAGGAGTCTAAAACCTTCTCTGTATGGCTTAGGAAGTACGAAGTGATTAAAAAAAAGTAGCTGCGCTCGTAATCCCCTTATACTTGCTTTAGTTATTTCGGGAAATTTCAATCATTGTGGGCTCTTGGTGCGATTTTACCGAATTTGCGAAAGTCGTTTTGGGGTACCTTCGATGATGCTCCCCCATTCTCTCCTTACTTTGTAAAACGATATGATATTCATTTTCGTTACAGAGATATCGTCGCCAGATGCTGAGATATTTTTGGTCACCATAAAATGGCGCTAAACAGTTTCATCCGAAATGTTACCAAAATAAGTAATAAAATTTGGTGATTGTTTGAAATTGTGCAAAAAGGAAAATTAATGGAAGTTTTTGTGCTGTTTATGGATTTGCCTAATTTAGTTGCTGGATTATTTAACACAGTAAAAAAAGTCTTTTGAAAATTCTTTGATTGGCGATATTTTGTTTACATGGTGAAAGCTGAGAAACATTATGACGTAGTCTTCGTCTTCAAAAACAGCAACGTTGAAAAAACTGCCAAATGCATCAGCTACGGAAATCTTTCTGCAAAAATTTTGGCGATCTGCTGGTTGATTGGATAATGAGTAAGTGTTCAATCAGCATAAATAATAATAAAAACCATTAATTACATTAAAGTTCCGTTTAAATGGAAAAAAATCATCCAAATCCTGTATTATTTGCCAATCTTGTGCAAAAATCTTACTTCAAGACTTGACTTGAGAAAAGCCTTGAACAATCACGAAAAGCAAAGAAAGTCAACAATACAACAATTGTCGCTATCGACAGGGAGTTGAGATGATATACTAAATACTGTATTGAGTTGAGGAAAGCCTTCGAACATGGATCTAAAAAGCTCATAACTCGTTTTTTATTCTACTTAGAAATTTCGAACAGGTGCCATTTTCAGCAGAAAAATCAGAGCTTTCGATGGACATATAACGTAAATATGTGCAAGTATGTTTTCATCCCAATATTAGAGAATTTATACAAAAATTGTGTTTTATTGTCCCCCTAAGGGGGTTTTGCCCCCCATAACGGGACGAAAACTACCCTATGTGTTATTCTGATGCATAAGCCATATTATTGTAAAGTTTCATCAAAATCCGTTCAGTAGTTTTTGCGTGAAAGAGTAACAAACATCCATACATCCATACATCCATACACCCATACAGACAAACTTTCGCATATATAATATTAGTAAGATGAAACAATATGGCGTTTTGTAAGAACATCCTCTCCCTCCATTAAGATAATTTATTGTAACAAAAATCAATAGAATACACATGAAACCAAATTTAATAGACCATATATATGTTTCAAAAAATGTGTTCGGTAAAACCCCCTCCGAAACAAAAGTCTGGTTACGACCCTGGATACATTCGTCCAAATTTATTTCCGAACTTTTTCCAATGTGTGTTGGGAATTTGCAGTGTAAGCGAAACTGCAGCATTTGAGCAGAGTTTCGGTAATATCGCAGAACATGTTGATGAGAAAATCTTATATGACTCATTATTTCGTTTTCTAATGATAGAACGATCAAGAGGCAAGAGGAGGAACTGCTGCATTTGCGGACAGTTGCAATAATAACCCACATTTTTTTTGGCGTCAAATTTTTTATCGCTCGCTTTTTCTTATTTAAATTATGAGAGAACAAGAAGTAAGGCTTTGCAGCATCTGAGCAGAGTTGGGAACACATCGCATTTCGCTGTTGCAGAGGAATTCTTACATCGTTCACTATTTATCGTTTGAACTACGGCTGTCCCCCTCCCAACACCGAATCTGTTTTATGTTTCAGAATTTAATAATAATAACCTCTTTTCACTATGTCCAGAGACGGAAAGACGATTCATTCTAAATAATGTAGGATAAAAATGCTTTTGTAAAGGAAGCTACTCCTGATGCTTGTATTCCAACCAAGCAAAACCAAAATTATATTGATTGAGAAATGAGGCAGTGAGAAACGAATAATGCAACAGACAACTTTAAAAATTTAGAGATAACCAGTAAAAATGGTAGGAGAAATTACCAGCTTGTTTGAAGCAAGAGATAGTACAATAGTACTAGTAGCACTGGTTGGTGCTGCTAAACAGCATGATTTAGAAAATAATTTCAGTGAAAGTTTTCCCAGCATCTAAAATATAAACACATTTTACTCAAAACTTTAAAATGTTCACTTACGTCTCTTTGCTGTTCAAATGCGCAATAAGGGTGGCAACTTTTATCGTTGTTGCTTACTGTTTTGTTTCTTTAGCTGAGACCTAGCACCAATCTGCGCATGCGACAGGTTTGTTCTGATTTTATCAAAATAGAGAGAGAAACCCGAAAGTAAAAAGCGCAAAATAACGTGTTCAGCAGTTCTTATTAAGTAGCGTCGAAAAAGACAGAGATAGCAAGTGCGAGCGGAAAGTGCCCATCCTCAACCTATCGCCCCTTTTTAAAATGAAATATATCCTGAGTGGCAGTCTTTGCTTTCGAGAACGAACAGTACCTCAGATTGCCAAGCAAAGCTAGATAGTCTCCATGTACTTGAAAATTTAAAGGATGACCAGGAACAGTAATGGATCCCAAAGGACCTTTTCTTTAGAGAAACCCAGGCAATCAACGATATGCACTAGGTACACCATGTTGACTGTGCACCAGTGGCATTCAGTCAAGATCTTATGACCCTGCTGAAAAATAAGGGCTGTGGTATGGCCACTGTTGCAGCACGAGTAAGCGGTTTGGTAAGATTTTGATATGAGCAGGAAACAACCACCTGAACTTCAGGCAAAAACTATGCAAGTAGCAATTAAAAACGAGCATGCTCACTCTTAAGCAATGGCGAATACAAGGGCAGGATCGTGAGGGTCATGACACCGCCTAAACAGCCGATAATATTATTCAACCCCTTCATGTTTAAATACTTTATAAACAAGGTGTTGGTGATTGCAGTTATTATTTTCAATTCGTTAAATATTTTTGAAGTAAATATTTGAAGTACAAGTTCCTTTCATTGCTTATGAAATTAATTAGTAACGTTTATGTCCTACCAGGTGCCTTTTTTCTGGCTGAGTTAGAGCTTTTTATTAACACTCAAGCATTTTCAGAATTGTTTTCTCACCCAAAACTTTCAGTGTGACCCCCCCCCCCCCCTAAAATGGTAGTTTCTATCCGCAACTGCTTTCAAGCCATCTATTTAACTTGACGGATTTGATTTATCCTTCTTCTATAGGAACTCGCCTTACCAAAGCCAAACTATAGGCTTTTCGTCGTTAACGGTTTAATGCAGTTTGCACCGGCTACGAAACCATTTTAACAGATTCTCCGGATATGTCATTGGTTTTTACGTGAATTTATGAACAAGCCCTTGAAGTTGCTAATCGCTTCTTCATTTGCTGTCGCTTATACCATCACTAAAATTTACTTTCATTAAGGGAATAACGGTTTGCTGATTTCCTTGTTAAATGTAAAATGAATGTGACTAACTCAGTTTTGATAAAAAGTGCAGATACGACTTTTGTGCTTAGCACGGCAGTCTCGCTGTTTTGGTAGTAGTCCATAGCAAGTCTATAGCAGGTAGAGAAGAAAAAAGGCATTATGTAATTGATAACAGACCACTTTTATCCAGTCTCTTAACTTAAAATATTTTCTAAAACTTATATTGTTTCAGTAAATACTTTTATTGTTTATGGAAGTAAGAAGGAAAGAACAATTCTATTTGTCGGTTAAAATTTTAATCACTTTATTAGCAGAAACATTTGATTTTTTCAGCGGTTTTGTTTTTCTTTTCGACGAGCACAACTTTCAACAAATCGTAGAAGCAGTGTCCGCAAAAAGTTTATAGAGTGAAATCCCGTTACAACAAATACCAATACAGCGAAATAAATTTTTACTCTCGACATTTTTATTCCATTACAGTACTTAAGTTCCATTACGAAGAAATTTTCGTTACAGCGAATGAAATTTTTGTTCACTTGAAGTACGTTGTAACGGGATTCACTGGAATCTATGAAGCCAAAGTATTACAAAGCGGAGGCTATGAAGTGGAGGTATCTTCAATTAGAAGAAGGTTTTAACCAAGTTCTGTTGTCACGTGATCTTTACAACTGAATTGGAACTTCTGGTGACCAGGTCATTTCTTTAATGCTACACTCTGGCTGAGAGCATGCTCCTATCTATTTTCATTTCACTATTTTTTTTAAATTTCTAATCAACATTTTATCATTGTCTTAATTTTATTTTATTATTTTTATTCATTCAAATAGCCTAGAAAACCCCCATGGGGGGGGGGGAATATAAAACTTAAAAAAATATGTAGGAAGGGGGGAAAAATAATCAAACTTATTTTAAAAAGAAGAACTTTAGTTAAAATTTACTTTGAAGAGCCTTCGGCTAACCATTATGGTACTCCCGTTAGAGGAAGGCACATCTCTCGTACATCCACGCAACCATCTTCTGCGTCAAAATACTGTTTGACCACGGATTGTATGTAATTTGGCAATCTGCCAAGTAAAGACAATTCCATGTAAATGAATCTAGCGGGGGAGAAGGGAAAATAACGATGGGATTAGGATGCTCGGGTTTTATAATGTCACTAGTGTCATATTCATTTATTGCATTCTCAAAAATAAAATAAGAGGAAACAAAAATAGTTACCATGGAAACAACAAAAATAAAATAAAATGTTTTCATTTCATTCAGGAACGTAAAAGCAAAATGGTAAGCTCATAACTGTGTTGTGAATAAATAAATCAATTAATTTTTGCCGTGAGAATATAAATCGAATATACTTTAGATTTAAAAAATGTTGCTGTGAGCAAATTTTCATTTTTACGAAACTGAGGCTAAATAATATAGAGGCAAAAGTGCACATCTAAAACAAACCAACAAACATCCCTATAAACTAATAGATACGTCCCATTTTCGCCTATAAACCGGATATTAACCTTTCCATGTAATCGATGGTCAGACAGTAAAGTCGCGTCCCCAACCGGGGAACTATCAACATAACACACCAGAGGATAAGGGGCAGGGCCCCAGGTGCCTCAAGCAACGAACGTACATTTCTGTGGCATTTCTTTAATACTATGATTTAATTTCCGTACAGAAATCTACAACAACACTTGCTGTTTTAAGCAATATTAAAACGTCTCAATCCTTATGAGATACATGCGCATAAATCTGAAATAACCTCTTTTGCTCAAATCTTTTTCAGCCTCCAACCATTCTTTCACTTTGAAAGAAGTTAATGTTCCCATATGGCAACAAGAGAGATGCGAATCGGCACTACAGTTACAGTTTGGATCAGAATTCACATTGCCTGGAAGTTCCTTGTGCGCAGGCGCAGAAGGAAGAGATGCATGTGACGTGAGTTATTTCAATCTTGTTTCCGTTTCCAATTATGAATATTATGTTTATTTGATTAATTGATCGCCATTGACATGGCTCTGGATTATATTGCTGAGAAACGTTTCCCTAGAGAGACATGGATCCTATCAGACAGCCGCAGTTCAATCCAATACTTGCAAAATTGGAGAATCATTGCAGATCAAAAGGGAATAAGAATTGTTTAAAAACTCAAGAGTCTGTCCAGTTCTTGTGACCTCCATTTACAATGGATTCCATCTCATGTGAATTTGAAATATAACGATATTGCGGATGGACTGGCGAAAGAGGGCTCTACTATGACTCAGAATAGTGGGGATCCTCTTACATACCTTGAACTATACTCCAGATGTAAGGCTACTATAAACAGCTCTTGGACGTCCTCCTGAGCATCCATGGTATTTTTGCGAGGGTCCTGGTGCTTCCCTTGGATTTGAGGGTGACAGGAGAGATCAAACTGCTTTGGCTCGCCTGAGCACAGGTCATCTAAAAACCCTCAGATTTTCCCACATTAATAGGACTTTCCCAATTTGCACCAAATGTCATACTGAAGAGGCCACTGCACAACATCTGATTTTTTGTGTTGGTTTGGTACGCGAGGATCTACTGAAGAGATCTGCTTCTGTCTTGAAGTTGATTAAGGCGAACAACCTCATGGATCTGATCTGATTCAGAACAGAGAGATAAGCAAGAAGAAGATGTTTATTTGAGATTAAGAAGCAGAATGCTCCAGACAGTTATTGCAATTTTTAACTTTTAATTGTACTTGTTTGACACTTACTGTTTCTTCTACTCTATTAAGAGTTTCTTCTACTCTACACATACTTTGCTAGTTTACCAATTTCACCGGTTGATGTTGAACGACAGGTAATGATCAGAATAACTATCTCCAGCCTAATTAAAAAGGCCACGTAGTATTTTTGGACGTTCAATAGAAAACCGGACAGTAACCACTGACGTTATTAACCGAATTGTAATCAACCACCCGGTGTAGTTAACCGTCATATTCAAACGCGGCCAAAGTGCTACTCTACAATATTTATTAATCGCTTGGCGATGCGCAAATGTTATCTTGACAACTTAGAAATTTTTCATAGGTTAAGAAATTGTGATCATAAAAGTTTGTACCCGTGTCTTCAGACGAAGCGTGAGTTACCAACTCAGTGCGATTTCTTTCTTTCTTTCTTTCTTTTTTTTTTTTTTTTGAGACATTTACTCTACTTGAGTTTAAAAGTCCTGATATTTGAAAATTATTATTGAAATTGTACATAAGCCGACAAACATTAACCAAAAGCGTTTAAAAGAACAACCGTCGGACAGTAACCTCTGACGTCATTTAACAGACGTGTAATCAACCACCCTATCAAATTGATCGTTCTATTTGAACGCGACCAAAGTGCTACTCTAAAATATTTATTGATCTCTAGGCGACGCACGACCATTATCATGCCAACTTAGAATTTTCTCATGGATTGAAAAATAGTGATTCTAAAAGTTTGTAATCATGTCTTCCAACGGGACGTGGGGTATAAACTCAATGCGAGGAATTTTTTGCTGCAATCACTCCATTCGAGTTTAAAAATCCTGATCTAAAAGTACCCATGTCATCCATCGAGACGGGGTGTATAAACTCAATGTGAAGAACTTTTTGAGACATTAATATCATTTGAGTTTAAATATCCTGGTTTGAAAGGGCCCATGGCTTCTCACGGTTCGTGGGGTACAAACTCAATGCGATGTTTTTTTTTTTTTTTTTTTTGTGACATTCACTCTATTTGAGTTTAAAAGTCCTGATATTTGGCAAATCATGAAATTGCACGCATGCTGATACAACCGCAATTGTTAAAGAAGCTTTTTCGGCCAATTTTTCTCTTTTTCAGGGTGATGGGGGTGGTCCTCTCGTGTGCAGTAAAAAATCTCGCTGGTATCAAGTTGGCGTCATTTCCTTTGGCATCGGATGTGGTCGACGGAACGTACCTGGCGTCTACACTAGGGTACAGGCCTTTTCCTCATGGATCTACGAAACGGTTTCGCGATACGGATGACCTGTAACTAGCTGACCTCCAACTAGCATCAGCACATCATCATTTCATGTCTCATTTGCACGTGCGATGGCCATCAACTCCCGGATCGCTTGTCAACGACTAGCCATCTCTTGTACGAAGTCGCTGGGAGCGACGAAGTCAAGAAAAGAAATTTACACTGAATCATAAATATCTTCCTAATTGGTTAATGGCACCAGTAATAGAAATGCTTAAGACATCGCTCTTAGGTCAACTCAGTATTCCGAGCCTTTTAATGTATTTAGACTTTTAAAACTATTTTTCTCTCATGCAACTACATCTCATCTAACGTTTGACTGCTTCCAGATCTCTGAATGAGGTAATTCTATTTTTAGTTGCTGAATTTCGAAAAAAGATCGGACCCCCAGTAATAGGCACCGAAAATTCTGATGCTATCCAGTAACAGATGGGATGAGGAAAGGATCAGCAATGGACAGAATTCCTCTTTCCTCTTCAAAATGTGCAAAATTTCTTTATTTTTAGACCTAAAACCTCATTTAATTCAAATGAACATGAAATACCGGTTGACCACGTGGTGGCTGTTCATAACCTTCTACCACTGCCTTGTAAATACCAACTGACTCAAAAAATTCAGTTTGATAACGCTAGATGGTTGCACTGTATTCATGGGTTGCAGCAACATCAGTTTTACCCTCTTAAAATTCTTATTATTTAAATCCAAACTTACCGACTGTCTGTTACTGGACCCTTGACTGCTACTGGTGTCGTTATCCTTACTGTCTTGCCAAAGTTGGATTCTAATCGGTTGAAGCAATGGGATTGGATGTGGTATCAAAACAAAAATATGACCTGCGAAATGATCGAATAGCATTTTGTGGTTTTGTGAAATAGCTTGTGAGTTTGTACACATATTTGCTTTCTATAAAGAATATTTTTATTGCTCTTGGCCTGGTCATTTGATGATTTTATGCTTCAATGAATTTCATTGAACCCCCGACTTTGCGTCCCTCAAATTACCGTTTTCCCCGCATTTTTAATTTTTTCATCCGGTCCTACGGTGTCCTGAAAAAGACTGACTGTTTTTAAAAATTTATAACAGGAAAACGATGAATGATAAAAAAAAATAATTCTTGAAAAAAATCCCTCATATGGTTTGCAGTAATTCCCCCCCCCCCCCTCCTCGAGTTCCAAATTTTAGTTGAAAAATTTTGAAATGGCGCTGCAGATAGTAAGCACGTAAATAAAAAATTAGAAAATTACATCATAATTTCTCGAACAATGTTTTTAATGAACAAAAGAAAAAATATCTTCAAAATGGCAATCGTCGGCTGTAATTACATGTCGCTATCGGAGGAAAAATCGGTGAATTTCAATTCTTCTTTTTTGACTTCCAGGCTTATTACGCGCAGCGCCATCTATTGAAGCATTTTTGAACTAAAATTTGGAACTCTGAGAGAAAAAATTTACCGCCCACCACATGAATTTTCTGCAAGTATTTGTATTTTTTATCATTAACCGTCTACTGTTATAAATATTTGAAAACAGTCAGTCTTTTTCCGGGAACTCTGTAAATATTCTGTATAGTAATAATGTTAATTTAAATCGGATTGTAATTTTTTTATGGTATCTCTCGCGTTTACGTTTTTTCTGGAAAAAAAAATTACTAAAATTAGCATTTTTTTTTCTTTTTGCGCTATTTTATTAATAATCCACGTTACTGAAAGTTAATTATGAAAACAAATGAATTCCGCTGAATCCTGTCTTCTGTTTGATCGAAGTATTTTAGTCCTGGAAGATGCTGCATTCGCTTTGAGCTCAATGTTTAAGAAGCAATCTACTATTACGGACTATTTTTAACCCAAACGCATCAAGTTCTTCTTTTATTGCTTTACTCCACTTTTTTGACTGAGGTGAGTTAATAGCCTCTTCATATGCGGTTGAGATTTCAGCAACATTTAAATCATAATGCTTAGGAGCTTTCAAGTTTTGCCTCGGTCTGAGATTGTAAGAGATAACTTCATCTGTATTACTTGGTGTTTCCAATGCATCATTTTCATTTGTTTGGTGGTCTATTTCTAAGTCACTTGTAGTGTCTTTGTTCACTGGTTCACTAACGTGAACAATCTTCTGAGCATCATTTGCTGACTTACTACAATTTTCATCAAATGTGACGTTTCTTGAAATTTCTATGGTTTTAGACGTAGGCTGAAAAAGTCTATAGTTTGATGAGTTCCCAGCATACTAAATAAATTTTTTTTAAATACTTTTAGGTGACAGTTTCTTACGTAATTGATCAGGAACATGCATAAAAACTTCTGAACCAAAGGTCCTTAAGTGCTTGAGGCACAACTCTTCCCTGTCCATAGTTCATATGGAGTAGACTCTAGTGACCGACTACTCGGTGCATGGTTCTGAATGTATACAGCTGTGTTTACTGCTTCGGCCCACAAAAACAATGGTAAATTCTTGTTGTACAACATTGATCGAGCACTTTCCATGATTGTTCTCATGTTCCTTTCGGCCCTCCCATTTTGCTCGGGTGTATGAGGGACTGTAGGTTCAAGCTCTATCCCCTTTTTCTGCAGAAAATTCTTGAAATCATCATTTATGTATTCCGTACCATTATCCACTCTGAGGGATTTTACACAAGTGGAAAACTTGTTCTCACATAGCGAAACAAAGTTCTTGAACTCTTCTAAGGTATCACACTTATGTTTCAAAAATGAAACGCAAACATAACCACTAAAGTCATCTTTGAAAATTACAAAATACTTTGCTCCACAAAATGATGTAGTTGACATTGGACGACACAAGTCACTGTATATTAATTCACCACATCTGGTAGATTTGTTTTTTCTGGTACTGAAAGAGAGTCGATGTTGTTTCCCATACTGACAGCCTTCACACAGAAACTTTTCAGCAGCTGAAAAGTCAATATTATCTATCAGTCCTCTTTCACTTAATTCTTTAAGAGCTTTGATGTTAATATGACCCAATCTTTCATGCCAAACCTTAACGCTATCTGTAGCAGAAGCCACATTCGCTTCAACAGCTTTTAATGTTTTAAACATCATTTTATACAGATTGTGGGATGTGCGAACTGCTAAGGCGATGACGTAGTTATCCCGATTGAATATTTTGGCATTGTCGTTAGTTTTAACGATTTTCATACCCTTACTAGTTACAGTTCCTTCGGAAAATAAGTTTCTCTTCAAACCTGGTACATACAATGCATTTGTAATAACACCCTCAATCCATGAGTTGTTTACTAATTTCAAAATTCTAACATTTCCTTTGCCTTCTACTGGAAGCTCTGCATTGTCACCTAGACGAATTTTATCACTTCCATTTAACTTCCTAAATTCACATAAAGATTGCAAGTCATATGTCATATGGACAGACGATCCACTATCAAGGATTCATTCACTGTGACAAACAGAGAATTTCTTTGTCTCGGCACTGAAGGCGTCGTAGCTTACAGAGTCTCCATGTTCAAATGAATCTCCACTACTTTTTCTTGGTTGCTTGAAACGACATTCTTTGGCAAAATGTCCTTCCTTTCGACAGGAATAGCAAATAATTTTCGATTTATCAAATTTTACTTTTGCATTATTACCTTTCGACTTGTTAGCTGAAGCTCCTGAATTTTTATGTTTCGCTACTATAAATGCTGATTCTTTTCGCTCGCTTTCAGTTAAGTTTGATTCCTCATCAATTAGTCTCGTTGTTAAGTTTGATAACGTTTGTTTAGTTTCATCCATCGCCAGCCAAGCTTGGCGGAAATTTCGATACTTTGCTGGCAAGGTGACAAGGACTTTGGTTATCAAGGTAACATCAGTGATGTTTTCTCCGCGCCAAAATAAAACCATGTCCCCAACCGGGGAACTTTCAACATACCTCACCAGAGGATAAGGGGCAGGGCCCCAGGTGCCTCAAGCAACGAACTTAAATTTCCGTGGCAGTGATGTGTTCACCAGAGTTCTTAATTTGATGCGCTTAATTTTCCACTCGGGCGATATATTCAACAACAGTTTCATTTGTGTCCATCTTAAGTTGATGAAACTTGTCTAACGAATGCATTTTGTTAAAGTCAGATGCCTGCTGATAAATTGCATCTAGTTTTCTCAGCAAAGCAAAAGACGACGTGCAGCTTTCGATGAGCGTGATTTGCTTAATTTCCATTGCGGCAGTAATTACGAACACATTGCAATGGCGTCATCTTTCTCTCACTCTTCGATATCACGGACAGCTTCGGGTTTCAATTTTTCTCCACTTGCCACATTGTACACTCCTTTGGCTTTTAGTGCACAACTTATTTGAAATCTCCATTGGGAGTAGTTATTTCCGTCAAATTTGTTCATTGAAGAAATGTCTAGTCCAGCCATAATTGGTTTCTTTCAATACGATTATACAAATAGGCTTAACTAACCGGCAAAATTTCAAATGGCAACTAATGCTAGGAAACGTTCAGCTCTTAACGCAGAAAGCGACATGGATGCGTTCCTGGGCCCATAAATCACACAGATTAATTAATAAAGTTGAATTTATTTAAATAATAAAGTAAGAGCTGAACAAAAACAAATTTAACTCGTACACACAGTACCACTGAAATCTTCCGAACACTATGTAGTTGCCATCTTCATCACCGAAACAGATGAAAGAAATTAAAGCGCATGAAATAAAAAAACAAGGCTTAACTAAAGACAAGAAAGAATTAAACAATACTTAACACATCTTTACTACCTTTGGTTTTCTTTCTATTTGATTATTTCTTTCTAAGATTTCCTGCATTTTACGTTTTGCCGTCTCTTGCGTTTTTTAAACCCAGTCCCTCGAGAAAAGTAAAATCGGGGTTTTACTGTATTGCCTATTCGAATTACAATTGACGCTCGATTTTCCGAACCTCTAATCCATGACTCACGACTTTACAAACAGTTTACCAGTCTCAAAAAGGTTCTTATTGAATTAATCCTATTTACTTTTATGAAATATTAATTTTATGAACACTTTTAACAATTGCGTTGGTCACAACCATGACACCCGGGGCGGTAATTTGTAGTGTTACTCCACACCCCCCCCCCCCCAAACAGACGCAAAAGAAAAACAAATTTTTATGTAAACATGAAAACATGAAATTCATGCAATTTTCAGAAACAACTACATTTGTGACATAACGAAATTTAAAGTGGGCTAATATACAAAAAAAATGGCAGTGCAGGGAGGGGGCCTGGGGGTTTCCCCCAGGAAACTTTTCAAATTTGTAGTCTTGAAATGCATTTTAGCCTCATATTTTTCAAAAAGTTCCAATTTCACTTAGGGGGTCACCCCCCAGATGGGTGACACGCGGGGCCTACAACATTGCAAGAACTGAAAGATCGCATATGTGTAGCATTATACGAAAAATTGACAGTGAAACACACCAAAATGTATGTTAGATATGTGTCGCGTTACGAATGGCACACACATCGAACATTTGTGAGTGGAAAGAAACTTGGATAGTTTATCTTCATTTTTACGTATCATTCATAGTGCTAAGGGCTATAATTCATGAAACATAAATTTTTAAAACCGGGATTTTACGCTATACAAAAAATTGAAAAAGTTTTTATCCTAATCCAGTAAAGTCCTCTTTGACACTGTTTTTCGGTCGTGCTTTCGAAATTTGCCAATTCAAAAGGAAAAATCACGTACAAATCACCGAAAACAAAGAAAACACGCTGCTCGTGATGTGAGAAATACCTAATGGCAGTAATTGGGAAGGATTATCTTCCTCTCACAGGTACCTCCTATTCATGCTTTTCTTTAACATTTGTGATATTGACTATGACGTGCCATTGTTTTATATTTCTTCTGAAAAAATGCTTCCAACGCTTTGGATTCAGGACGTAGCTTATGCCTGTTATAGTAATTGCGCATTGGGTTATTTCTGTCAGATTTCCCTTTCTGCGGTTTGATCATAACAGTCCTTACATGTCAGGAATTACAGTACACTAAAAAAAGTTTGGAAACGATCCTGGAAAAATAATAGGCAGCTAATTTGCCCAATTTGTGCCAGTAACATTTCTTGCAAAAAACAGGAAATTTTTTTCGCTTAAATTCAGTATCCATCCTAAAATTAAACTGGAATCTTACTGAAGAATTCAGAAATCTCCCTGTTTAACGCCAATCATGTCGCTGGAACTTTCAAAGAAAACTAAGGTAGGTTTAAAATAATACCTTGGGACCTTCCTGATTTACCAAGAAAGCTTCTAAAGCAGTACTGCTCCTACGGCCAATGCTGAGACAGAATTGCAAGTACGTGTTGGATTAAAAACCCATTTATTGTCAATGTATGGCCTTCAATTATGTCAGTTCTGGAATGCGACTTTTATTTATTTATTTTATTTATTTATTTATTTTTTGAAATGATATTTGGTCCTTCCTTGCACCAAACATTAAAATTGATGCCATTTAGTGAAATTCTGGTCCAAATTAAAAGACGGATGTTCTTAATTGTCACGAAATTTCGTGTGCCACTTTTACCATTTGCGACTTAATGTGTGCTCTCAGCGTATGAGTCAAGAAAAAAATTCACAGTAATAAACTTAGTGCTGAACCTTCTCTGAAAATGCATCTTTCATTTGTAAGTCTGAAAAATGGGTGATACTTCATTTTTGCAGGAAATTGATGAAAACGTGTGAAATCCTGACACGTTCCACGGAAATAATCTGGGACGTTTTGAATTTTTTTTTTTTTTACAGTGCATGTACAATAGCATGGAATATAGGTATAACTTGATCGCGAAAAGGCGGATGATCTTGAAGCAAAAGCATGATTTGTATCATTTGAATAGGTTTTTCGGTATTATTTTGGAATAGACAGGATTAGCGAGACCGTACCTTTTACTGTTCGGTACTTTCTGGCAGATTCTACCTATTACGAATGATACAAATGATATTTTGCTCCAAGGTCATCCGCCATCTGTCCGATCATCTGTCCGTAGTTAACCTATATAAAAACTTGGTTTCTGTGAATCGGCCTACCACATCAGATTTTCAACGTAGAAAAATCAGTGTCTTTTTTTGGTGACTCAAGTGCTCTTTTGAGAATATTTTCTTCAGTAAAATCAACTCCTTGACTGTGTTTGAGATGTACTGCAAGGTGCTTGACGTGTATGGGGAAAATAAATTATGCCCGATAGCTCCGTGGCTGCTTCTATATCTGCTCATCTCGTATCGTGTTACTTCGTCTCATTTGTTGTTAAAACTTCGTACTTCTAATGCAGCCAAATAAACACTTTAATTAGCGTATTTACAGAAATGGATTTCACGGAACTGCGAAACTCGACATTAGTATGGAACTAACCGCATCATTTTCAACTTTACTTATAGAATTTGGAAATAGAAATCGTAGTTGAATTTAAAAATGTGGCAACTATTATCTTCGTTTCTACGGCGATAAAATTGATAACCATTGATATCAATAATAGTATCATTTATAAATTTTCATTAACTAAATAGTAAACATTTTTGAGAATTATTATTATCGAAATGAATAAATTAGATCCAAATTTTTGAATGGATTGATTAATTATTAGCAGGTTAAAAAATCTAAAGAAAAATAAATAAATAAACGAACAAAATAAAGGGCAAGCAAGAAATACTTACAAGTTTTTGAGGTGTCGAATAATTTATTATTTTCCCTGTTAACAATGATAATAATATCCGAACGATATTGTATAATTATAACACAAAACACAGTTATAACAAATAAAAATACAGTAGATTCTCGTTTTACGCGGGAGGTTACATTCCACGGAAATGCCGCGTAAATCGAAACCGCGTAAATTGAGACCTAATACTAGTATTAAAATGGGGGTTTGGTTCCATAGATAACAAAATACTTCATTTTAGTTATGACTAATTGTATATTAAGTTTAATGTTTACTTATATCGACTTATGCACAACATGCATAAAGAAAACATAAACTAATTTCGTGTTCTGTATATAAAGAGGAGTTGGCTATGATAGCCTTTTGGCAGTCATTAAGAATTTTTCTCTTTAATTCTTTGCAGAGCGTTAACGCATCCATGATCACTTGCGTCATTTCCATGATAGAATCTTCCTTCACTAACAAATCAGAAAGATCATTTCTATTGTCTAGGAATGGCTCAACATTTTCATTGTGAACGTTTTTGGTTGTGCGTCACCGACGTCGGTATCCTCGTTGCTTTTGGCCTCATTTGTCACTCCTAAAAGCTCTTCTTCCAGTGAGTTCTGAACTGTGTGAGTTTCTAATTTTACTTCTGGAAAGAGCTCTGGAACCAATCGCATAAAATGTCTCCAGTGGCCCAAGCTCTATTATTAGCACGACAAAATGTAGCTCATTACGCGTAACCTGCAATCTTTAGGAGTTTGGATTTTGAGAAAGTCGAAAATTTTATCTGTTTGCATTCCCGCATCCGCGTAAAACCGAAACTAGCGTAAAACTAGCGTAAAATAAAAAGGTGTCAAATCTTAAACCGCGTATAATCGTAACCGCGTAAAACAAACCCGCGTAAAACGAGGGTCTACTGTAGTACGGTTATGTCGTGAATAGAAACAAATAGAACATGGAAATGAAATCTAAAAAATGGAACACAGCGACATCTATTAGGTGTTTCTAGAACTAAACAACCTTTAATTTGCAAAAACAAACATTGCGGTCAATAATTAATGTAAAAACTATCCTATCTTTTAAGATGGACAAATTTATAAAATGTTTCGAAATTTGATTAAAATCAGTTCAGCAGTTTCAGAGTTTATCCCGAACATGCATCGTGTTCCCATCCCCAAATTTTGTTATATGTAGAGATGAAGAAAATTAAATTTATACAAATTGAAAACAAAGAAGGTGTGAAATGAGGTTCATTACAGTCAACCGATACACTTTTGTTCAATTTGTAAACTAAGTTAACTTTCTAGATTTAGCTTAAGTGTCATTTTATTTAACTTATGATCAATAGTTTTACGATATAGCAACCAGCGAATATTATAACGTACATTTATAAATTCTAGAAACAAGATTGAAACCTAAATGTCGGATAAGTCGGCCTGTTCTATTCAAGGGGCACTCGTTACAGAACAACAGCACATAATAATGGATTACATTACGAAGCCTTCTATAAATGAGGCTTTCGGGAATTTTAAAGTAAGCATTCCGTGTATAATAAACGAAGGTGAGAATCATATTTATTTATAGTAAGTGTATACAGCACATAGACTGGTAGTTACAAGCGAACTCTAACTTATTTAGCAAAAGTTTTATAATAGCTGAAACCTGCAAAGTATAAAACGAGCAAAAAAAAAAACACTATAAACATTTTTTGTGGGGAAATATTAGCTGAAACAAATCCACTGCATTAATAAATGCTTTCCTTTCCTGTGCTAGTAATAATACAGGCACAGATTATCGTTACCATAATTGTGGACAGATGACACTGCATGCACTTTCCTTTCAATTGACTGTCATGTGTCAGAAATTCTAAAAATGAAAATAATTACCCATTCCCTTTTAATGAAACTGCCGCGGCAAAAAAATACCTTCAAAATGCTTTTGACATAATTCCTGTTGATTCTTTTGTAAAATGACCCCCTAAATCTAAATATGACCACCGTTTTCCACCATTACGCCCCACTTTTTAGAACTGGCGCCCCCTCCCCCTCTCCCATTCTTTTTCAGTTTTTCGACAGCTTCTTGCTATTATTTTTCATTTGGGGGGAAAGGGAGCTTGATATTAGAAATTAACACTCTTCAAAATGGCTACTAGGGTTTCCTATCCCGAATCCCGCGGGATACCGCAGGATATTTAGCAGGATTGATCCCGCATGATTTTGCTCTCAATCCAGCGGGATTTCCAATCCCGCATCTTTTTTTTCCCCCATGGAAACATTTTCCAGCTTTTGCCACACAAAAAAAGGACTATTTTCGCTAGCAGTATCTGAAGTTTGAATCACCTCCCTCGTATATCTGCAAGAGCAAGAAAAAGTTTGTGTCTCATATGATCGACAGTGGATTTATCATTTAAGAATACAATAAAAATAGAGTACATTTTCCTGAGAGGATCCAGAAATCTCCTCGTTTAACGCCTGTCGTGTCTCGGAGAAATTAGAGTAAACTTAGAAAGGCGTAATATAGTAACTTGGCTCCTTCCTGATTTGTCAAAAGAAATTCCAAAAGCAGTATTGCAAACATGATCTAAGCTAAACAGAACTGCAAGTAAGTACCATGAATTTTACTCGCCTGCAATTCTTGCAAAGTTTAGAGTCCATGGACTTATTCGCTCCGTTTGGGTGTCCAGTCTGTACGGACTGTAGTCGAAATCATGCCGATACACTTTATAAATACGCACAGTCAGTCTTTAAATTGGGGGCTAAAAATATTTTCCACAATAGTGAAAACTGCATTCGTGCAACTTGTAAAAATTCAGGAAACTTTTTGACAATGATACTTGATTTTTCTAGGAAGTGGATAAAAATCATTAAAATCCCGAAACGTAATCGGAATTTTTTAACAGTGTATATTCATTTAGCGAAACCTGAAGCTCTGTTCAGCAAAACTATCATCATTCTCCAAAGTTTAGAGTTTCATTCGGCAAATTGAGCATTTCCGCCCTCCCCAAAAGCTTAAGTTCGGGGAGCCCCTGATTAGCTAACAGAGCGAAAATGTTAGCTAATTCATGCAGGAAATTACAAAATGTTGACTTTAGATGACCCGTATGTGACGCATGGAAATAAATTAATATTTAATTAACAAAATGATTTAAAGAAGGCGTAACTCTGTCAGGAATATCTTTGTATCAAATGTCAAAGATAAAAAAAATTACATGCTCCCGTTTAATTAAAATATTAAGATATTTTACGAAAAATGTTGGTGAAATTATAGAGTCCGATCGTCCCGCACATGACGGTGGAGTAACTTATCTTTATCTTCTTTACTAATAGTAAAGCTCAAAGTTTGTTTGGATATCTGAATCTCTGTCAGGATCTCTGTCTGGATTTCTATGACGCTCATAACGCCTAAACTGTTCGGCCGATTTTCATGAAATTTGGTATACAATTAGTTTGTAGCATGAGGATGTACATCTCGAAGCGATTTTTTGAAAATTCGATTTTGTTCCAGTTTTTATTCCAGTTTTAAGAACATTTTACCGAGCAAAGTATCATAATGTGGACGAGTAAATTATCAAATTGTCATAAGGTGGAACCATAACATGGGCGAGCAAACGAACATAGCAAATTGGCGAGAAATTCAACATCCATTATTTGTAAACATACAGGCGAGCCAAATGACTTTTTTATTTTCTACTACGGGCAAAGCCGTGCGGGTACCGCTAGTTAAGGCATAAACTAGAAATAAAAGCAAATTCCATGTATGTCAATGAATTTTCTTTATGAAATCAAGACAATGTTTCATATTTTATATAATCTGTTTCAAGTAACACGCTAGAACTCAATAGATAAATATAAGATGGAAACAATGTTCGGATCCATAAAGCCAATGTCCTTGTCTCAAGGTTGGAGGTGCCCAAAAGATCGCCGAACCATTGTTGGGTCCTCCATTGTCTTAACTCTCGTGGGAACCTTGACCAGTCAATAAGGAATTTCTCAAGGCGCTGCATTAGCCACGAAATTGTTAGCATTTCTGTTACTGAAATCATGAATTTTTTTTTTTTTAAACTGGAAGCAAAATGATATCAGGACAGAAATATATCAATTCCTTTGTTTCGTTTTTTTTTTTTTTTTTTTTTTGTGTTGCTTTGCAAGCCGTGTTAAAAAGTTTTTAAACCTATTCAACACAAGTGATTTAAGATTATGGAGAGAGAGAGAGAGAGAGGAAAAAAAGAAACTACTCTTGGTTAATGTTAAAAGAAAATTTAAATTGAGGTTTTCAAAATGGAGTAATTCGTTTCACTGCATCTATCGTCTGAGAATAAAATGCTTACAATGGGTTCTGCGCTTAAATTACATTTATTAAAACGCATAGAAATTAAAAATTGTTTTTCACGGATTTTAATTGCTTTAAAATTGTATATGAGTTGTTCAAATACCCCTTAAAAAACATAAATAACTGAAAAAAAATAAGAATAAAAAAAATTAAAATAAAAAAAGGGAAAAGTTACTCATAGGGCAGAGAATTTTAGTTTAAAAAAGCTATATAATTTTTTCTAGACTTGAAACTTTGCAAATTTTACCTTAAAATTAAGTTTAATCTTCGATGAGTTAACTATATTGGTTATCACAAACGGTAAGTTTACGCTTTCATTGATATATCGAACTACCTCGATTTTACGCCCCTTTAAATCGAGAAGATTCATAACTTTACAAACGCTTTACTGGTTCTGTAAAATTTTCATTAGATTAGCATTGTTTGACTTTTTTCTGAAAACTGAAAACATAAGTCAGCTCGTCTAATTTAGATGATTAGCCACCTCAGGCTAGTTTTAGTTTCCATCATTAGAAAATCTAAATTTCCTCTAATTTACGAGCCTCTACTTTGCAAACACTAATGATTTTACGAACAATTTACTTTTTTAAACGTTTTCGATGGATTAACGTAATTTTCGATTATCTTATGTCAACTAAAAACAGAAGTCAAGTTGTCGGCTCCAGATGATTGCCCCTTACATCATAAATTTCATTTTCCTAGGACTAGTTATTCCTGGCCAGGTTCGGGTTTTTTTATTGACACCCAAACAGTTTCAGATTTTTTTTTTTTTTTTTTTTTTTGCATCCAAAACCGTAGATTCATTTATATGGGGCGGGAGGGGGTGGGTGTAATATTCAGCATGATCCCCACTAAAATGATAGTCTATATCCACAGTGTCTGTGATCACATTTGCCCCAATTCCTCTCAGGAAATTTAGTATGAGGTGTACTCTCTTAAAAAATTAAAGCGATTTTAACTCAGACTGAGTAAATTTTCACTCCTTTCCAGTGTCGAAAACGCACTTTCCTTATAGGAGTGAATTTCATTCCTTTTGCGGAGCGGTTATTTTCACTCCTTTTGGATAAGCTTATTTCACTCCCTTTTGATAAGTGTTTTTCACTCTTTTTAAGACTAAATTAATATCCTAAATGAGTGGTTGCTTTCTGTTTTGGAAAGCCGCTATTTCACTCTTTTTTTAGAATAAAATAGGTAAAATCATTTCACTCTCCTTTGGTGAAATTGTTTTTTAAACGTGTTTTCATGTGCTTATGCTGTGTATTTGAATTTAAAACTGTTTTTAAAACTTATTTCATTTGAAAAAAAAATTAGTTTTTTAAATTAAAAAATGTAAAAAAAAATGTTTTTAGTGTTTCCGAAGAGGATGCACAAGAACTGTATGGCAAATACGAAGAATTTTCTTTTTTATTAAAACTTTAACTGGTAATATTTCTTGAACTACTGGTACATCGTTACAAATCACCCACGTGCAATATTACGTACATTTCCGAATCTAAAGATTGAAATAAAACTAAAAAATCCACACAGTTCCAAATAAATAGATTTAAAATTTTGAAACTCTATATTGATATTCTCGGTGTGCCTTTTAACATTAATAATGTTTTAAAAGTTACATCAGTTCAAATTAATTTAAAAAGTCACTCATAAATTGTGACAGGATACGTCTGAATTCAATTTTGTTTTTTCGAGGCCATTCATTAATTACGTAAGGACAATTTTGGCAATTTTTGACCTTCCCTTCCCCCTATGTAAGGGTATGTAAGACTCCCCCCCCCCCCATCTTAGGTAAGATTCTTTTTTTCTTCACAATAATAAAATAACAAATATTACATCACTGGGATCGTTCTTAAATTAACTATCATTTTTTAAAAAAATTTTTAAGAAATCTAGACCGAATGTTTTTTGACAAATAATTTTTGTATATGATGCGATAATAATTAAAAATAAGACATGCAAAACACAGTGCGATTCTTTTATTATATTTTACACGTTTCATTCTTTGAAACAAAAGTAAAAAACAGCTCATCCTATAATACATACTTTTACCTTCCTGAAGCAAATGAAATATAATATTTGCCAAACCACTTGACCGCGGATTTCTAATATAAAATATCGGCTAGGAAAATATTACGTAAGAATGGATCTACCCCCCTCCCTCCCCCTCTCCAAGCAAGGGTATGTAGAGAATTTTCCACCCCCTCCCCCTCATGACCCTGAATTAATGAATGGCCCGTTACACATATGAATGAGTGTATTATACAAAGTTTATGATACTCTTTAAAGTTTAATATACACAAAAACAATGTTTGATTAATTTAAAATATACGCAGTGGTTGGAGCTCCGACCATCGGGAGCGGATTCGGTATCCGACCTATAGATTTGCGCATGGTCGGGTTTGTAACACCTACCTAAAATATATATACAGTACACACTCACCAAAGATGGTAACGACTGTTTCAAATGTCATATTTTTGATTCGATGATCGAAATAAAATTGTTGATGAAAGTTTCATTCATTTGGAAGAAAAAGTTACAAAAAGTTCGCCGTAACATTGCACGTGGATGATTTGTAATGATATACGAGCAGTTCAAGAAATATTAACAGTTACAAGTTTTAATAAAAAAGAAAATTCTTCGCACTTACCATGCAGTTTTTGTGCACTTCCTTCAGAAACCTCATTCGGCAACAAATATTGTTTAAATTCATTAAATGAAGACATTTAGAATGCGACATCCACTTGTTACTCGCGACCAACGTTGGGTAAGCCTAACGTGGAGGGTATAGAAGATTCTCCCTAAACAAAATCACGTGACAGAATCGAACCAATGAAAATGTTTTTGAGTCCTTCTTTTAAAGAATGTTTTTATATTTCGCTCATCAACGGAGTGTTTTCGAATTTCACGCGAATAAAGAAAAGTTTTAGTCTTGGTTTTTTCGTAAAGCGTCTTTTTTCGATAAAGCTAGCACTCAGAAAGAATGAATGCACCCGCAATAGATTTCACTCTTTTTAAGAGTTATTTTTTCGCTCTTTTGAATTAAGAGTGTATATAAGCTATTACAGTTTTAAAAATGTTAAACCAGTCATATTTTCCCTTACCTTGGATGAATGAAGAAACTTAAAGTAATTGAGATAGGTAAACTTATCATTGAAGAACAGTTGGGTAAAATTTTCGGAGACTACGTGAAGTGAGATTTCGTTTACGGAACCATCAGCAGGTATAAAGCGGTAAGTTACGACCTTTAAGCCAGGATGGAACATAATTACATGCTATATACCAACAACTCGGTTTACCACATCCAGAGACCGCTGTTTCATCCTTGTTATGAACTCATCAGTCCACTAGCGCAGCCAGAAATTAATTCTGGAGGAGTTTTTTGGCCACAACAGTCCTTAGACGTGTATTAGCCACTGTATTAGAATTGGCAATATTGTCAAACCAAGACCTCTGGGGAGTGTTTTTACCCCCAAAACCCCAACTTCACTGCACCACTGTAACAGTCATTTTAAGGCTTTAATGGGATGGCATCTACCTGCAGCTCGGTTATTCACTATTCCTGACTGATGAACCCATGACAAGGACGAAACTGCAGTCTCTGGATGTGATAACCGGGCTCTCGGTATATTGCGTATCAGAAGGTGTGATGATGTGACCTCTGTCTATGGCAGATTTGGCCCACCGCTATCTTTTTTTGAAAAAAAAGAGTTGAAAAACTTGAAGGAGAGCTCAAAATATTAAAGGAATGTATTTTAAACATTCTGAGAATGGACAGAGTGGGTTCCCATGCTTTCTTACTTTACAGAGGAAGAAGAGAGTATGTTACGCTAAATTCCAACAAAACACCAGATCATATGGCGACTAAAAAAAAAAAATTACTTTTGCGACTAGTTTTTCAGAACAAGTCTTTTAAACGCTACGTTTCGCTGAATTTAACTGAAAACTCAGAGTCAGTGACATACCTGGCATGAGTGACACTCGGGGAGGTAATTTATGCTCCCCCCCCCCTTTACAAACGCAAAAAAAAAAAAGTTGAAATGAATACAGTGCTTTCAAAAACTGAAAGCACAGGATCGGATCAGATCTATTTGTTGAACATTAAAGGGGAAAAAATTAATCCTTTTCGATGTCCCATTTTAAAAAATAGGACTTTTTAGTAATCTCACTTTAGAAATCGCAACTATTGGATAATTTGATTTTCAAACTGAATTTCTAACGTTATGTGTTGTATGCATCTTAGGTTTACAATAAAATACAACGAGAAAATTTCCTAAAAAGGAAATAATACTTCAATCTCTGTTTAGGGGTTTTCCGCCCTTCCTATGAGGGGGATGATTTGAAGAAATAACTTAAAAAAATTAAAAAAGCTGGAGTCGGAATCCCGGACGTTTCAAAATCCTGGAGTCGGAGTCGACTAATCCCCCCCCCCCCCGACTCCGCAGCCCAGGTAGAAACAAATTTGTTGAAAGTAGAAAATTTATTAAGATAAAATCGCGCATAATCCTACTTAATACATGTTACGCTGTGTTTAATCCCTTAAATGCTGTATTTCCATTCATCAACCAATTGCACAACTGAAGTCATTTGGAGCTTTCGACTTATGAGAAGTTTATTTCATGACTTATTAAAAGGTTTTATTCTTAATTAAAATGTTTAGATGAACAAAATAAATTCTAACTGTCAATTTTTTAGCTTACTATCAAATGCAACTTCAAATTTAACAGTAAAAGAGTTGAAAGATTATTTGGTAAAAAACAGCTAAGAACAAATTATTTCATATTAAAACTTTAAATGTGAGTCACAACTCCCTGCGATGTCAAACCGAATCTAAATATCAAGCAACTTGCTTCTAACTCACTTATTTAGCAAAAGAAAAATGATTGATATTTTTAAATAATCATTTATTAAATTCGATTGAAGTTACTTCCACTACTGTGTATGTTTAAGACAAACAAAGACTGTAATTATTGATTAATAATCAATAAATAACCGTGCATAGTAGAAACATAAACACATTTTTCTCGCAAGAAAAGTAATAATTCAAAACTGAGTGGTAGATTTTCTAAATTAGTTTGTGGAGAATCGTTTGATGCTAATGAACTTACATTTAATGAAACAAGGAATGTTTGAAAAATTAATAAATGAATAAAAATAAAGTAAATTAAGCAATTTTTCTCTGTGGTGATTAACCAAGTAAAATGTTTGTAGATCTAAACGTAATTTCAACGTAATACACAGTGGACCAGTAATAGCTGTCTATTGACTAACGAAATAAACATTTTATACATAAACAGAAAAAAGATTAACTGCAATAAAACCGAGTCTAAGCTAATACTACAAACTTCAGCTGTAAGTACATAAAGACGTTAAAATTCTTACAATAAAGGGGGCAATAACGAAAAGGTGAAATAAAGAACATGATGCAATTTAAACTATTCAAATACTACAATTTAAATTCAAAACTACTCCAAAAAATAAAATTATACGTGTCGTGTTCACCGACAGAGTTTGAGTCGATATTATATAAAGACTGTTAGTGAAAAATCAATTCCCATTCTTGCATTATAGACAGTAAATACATATGATTCACTATAATCATACACAACATGAAAGAACCTTCAAAGTTTTTAAAAACCTTCTAGAATTCAGCCTGTATTTCACATGCTACTAACTTCATGCGACATCCATTTCGAAAAGTAAATGGCATAGATTGAAACAAATAAGTTTTAAAATAAGTTATCAAGACAACGATGTTTTATGCGTTAAAAATTTGAAAACTTACCGCTTCACAAAGGCGTGATGGCGGCTAACTCTTGCAGAGAATATTTGAGCATTTTAGTTGCACAACAATCGAAATATTAGTTTATCATTACAGTTCAGACAACAAAAACAAAGATTGAAAAAACACCACTAAAACCAAATACTACACTATGATACTTTTTAAGTCGGTAAACAAATAACGCAAGATGTGTCGTAAACTAGTAAGAAACACAAGTAATCTTCCTCTTTGCGCCTTCAGCGCAAATGTAAAAGTTGATTTTAGGCCTAGCGGGTGAATGGTTTGAATAACTTATTTAATGAGGGATCTCCGTAGCCGAGCGGTGGAAAGCAACTCGTTCCGACGGCTGCCCGCGTGCAGTTAAGAAAAATCGTGGGTTCGGTTCTGTGGATGCTGTGTCTTTTTTCTTAGTGAAGTAAATCTTTCCTGCGTGTTTGCTCTTAGGCAAATAGCTTTGCTCGCAGTGCGCGTTTGAATGAATCTGGTTAGCCACCTGCATGGTAAAAATAACTAATTTGGTGTAGTTGGCACGGTGCGTTCAGCACGAGATGAGGGTAGGAATTGGTTTAATCCTATTATTATTGGTTTTCACGGATACAGATACAGATACATTCATTCCCATAAAAGTTGAGCATCAAAAAAGAGTTGATCGTCAGGAATGAAACAAAGTGCAACATTGATATCAATAGATTAGTAAAAACAAATAGTGAATAAATCAGTGTATTGCCGAGTATTTAGCAATATTTTTGTGCAATAACACTTAAATAATAATGTTCTCCAATTTTGGTCCATCACATCTAGATATTGTAACGGATTCGGTCGACTTCCACCTTCTTGAAATGAAGACACAGTTCTTGATTAAAAATACAGGAAATTTATTTACACTATGTACAGGGAAGATCGTCAACAACTGCTAAATTAATCATCAGCGATTAAGCAAAAATCACACAAACCGTAAACTCAACGGTTACACACGTATTTACTTCCAAATACGAAAAACAACACAGCGAAATGCCTCGCAATAAACAGAGCAAATACGCTCTCAATTCGAATTCTCAATCGAAACTGAACTTTTTATCACGCGGGACGGCTTTATAAACATCGAAAGAAATCTCTCAAATATTCCAAACGCTTCTGGAAAATAGTAGACCGTTATCAAATTTTATCAATGAACAAAAAAAGAAATAGGGGAGTCGTATACTTTAGCCGAATGAAAAGGGATTGTATATTCATAACGGGAAACTATTTACAGGTTACGTTACTACAATAATTACTATTTACAGAATTTGTAACATTGCCCCCTTCCTAAGGACTGCACGTCCCGGGCAGTGCAATCCCCAGAAAGGGTGCAAACTTCTATCACAAGTTCACAAATACACACATTAAATAATAACCAATAATGCATAGGAAACACAATAATAACAAGAAATATTACTAAACATTAAAAGCAAAAAAATTATCTACAACTTTTATGTTATCAACCATGGTTGTTTACTTAATACTCATGAACTATGGCCATAGTATGGGGCTAACCGATCATAATGTACAACTCTAGATTTTGCATTAGGTGATTTTTGGATCCTCACTACGACGTCATTCAGTCGGTTAAGGACTTTGTAGGGTCCATCCCAATGCGACTGCAATTTGGGTGAAAGACCTTTCCGTCGGATGGGATTTCATAACCAAACCTTGTCGCTTTCGTTGAATTCATGTCCAGTAGACCTTGTGTCGTATCGGGTCTTCATCTTTTCCGCCGCGATGTTGATTCGCTCTCGTGCGAAGTTATGAACGTCTTCCAACCGAGCCTGGAGATCATGGATGTACTCCTCAGGCGATGCAGGCGCATCCGGAGGACGACCGAAGACGAGATCACAAGGTAGCCGAAGCTCTCGTCCGAAGAGCATCTAAGATGGGGCAAATCGGGTAGTCTCGTGGACAGCACTGCGGTAGGCCAGCAGGAACAAAGGTAGCTTCTTGTCCCAATCCTGTTGATTTCTGGATACCATAAGCGAGAGATTGTTCAGGATTGTGCGGTTAAATCTCTCCACCATGCCGTCCGATTGTGGGTGTAGTGGTGTTGTCCTAGTTTTCTCAATTCCGAAAATTTGACATAGGCCCTTAAACACAGCAGAGATGAAATTCCTTCCTTGATCGGAATGAAACTGCAAAGGTGTTCCACATCTCGAGATCCAATGTTGGAATAGAGTCTCTGCTACGGTGGTAGCTTCTTGATCCGGAATGGGATACGCTTCGGGTCATTTGGTGAAATAGTCGATGGAAACAAGAATGTATTTGTTCCCATCAGCAGTTCTTGGTAGAGGACCCAGGATGTCGATCCCAATTCGTTCGAAAGGAGCTCCAACGTTGTACAGATGTAGCTTCCCTCTGCTTCTTCTCTTCGGTCCTTTACGAGCAGCACAGGCGTCACAAGAATGGCACCACTTCTCCACGTCATCCTTCGCCTTGCTCCAGAAGAAGCGCTCCCGAACTTTATTGAGGGTTTTCAAGACACCAAAATGTCCTCCAGTCGCACTACTATGTATTTCTTTCAGAACATCTGAAATCCTTGATCGGGGAAGTAGTAACTGCCACCTAGATGTTTTGCCGTCATCAGATTCCCATTTTCGGTACAATACGCCGTTCCGTAAATGGAGTGAGTTCCATAAAGCCCAGTATCTTTTTGTTGGTGGACTGAAGATGGAAACGTCCTGCCAGCTGGGGCGTCGACTGTCACTTTCCATGAACTCCAAAATTGGTTTTATGTCGAGGTCTTCAAGTTGATCTTTTCGAACTTGGTCATCACTCCATGGATCAGGTTCTGATGATGTTGGAGTCACTGTCACCTGATAGGCAGTAGGGCTAGTCGTTCCATACTGTTTCTCGATTCGGGAGCAATAATTGCAGTTCTCAGGGCAGGGTCTCCTTGATAAAGCGTCTGCATTACCGTGAGACAACCCTTTTCGGCGCTTGATCTCCATGTCATATTCCTGGAGCCGCTGTATCCACCTGGCTATCTGGCCTTCTGGATTCTTGAAGTTCAAAAGCCAAGTAAACGAGGCATGATCTGTCCGAAGCAGAAATTTTCGGCCGTAGAGGTAATGATGGAAGTGTTCTACAGCTTTTACTATGGCCAGTAATTCCTTTCTGGTGACGCAGTAATTTCGCTCCGACTTTGATAAGCATTTGCTCCAGTAAGCGATGGCATGTTCATTTCCGTCAATTTCTTGGGATAAAACAGCTCCGATGCCCTCGTTGCTCGCATCAGTGTCCAGGATGAAGGATTTTTCAGGCTGAGGATAGGCGAGGATAGGCGTTGATGTTAAAGCCTCCTTCAGTCGTAGAAATGCATCTTCGCATTCCTTGGACCATTCAAACTTTTGCTTGCTCTCCGTCAGCTTATGCAAAGGTCGTGCAATGTTGGAAAAACCATTTACAAACTTGCTGTAGTACGTGCAGAGCCCCAGGAAACTTCGCAGCTGATGGATGTTTTCGGGACGACTCCAACTCTTGACCGCAGATACCTTTTCTGGATCGGTTTGTACACCTTCAGAAGAGATGATGTGACCAAGGTAGTTCACTTCCCGGCGGAACAAATTACATTTGGACGGGCTTAACTTCAGATTGGCTTCCTTAAGCTTTTGCAGCACCTTCCTAAGATTTGCCAGATGTTCTTCGAAACTGCGTCCCACGATGATGATATCGTCTAAGTAGACCAGACAGGATTCGTAGGAAAGTCCTCTTAACATTGTCTCCATAAGACGCTCGAACGTAGCTGGTGCATTGCAGAGGCCGAAGGGCATCACTTTAAACTGTCAGAAGCCTTGTCCAGTTGTAAACGCTGTCTTCTCTCGGTCATCTGGGTGTATCTCAACCTGCCAGTAGTCGCTCTTCAAGTCCAGGGTCGAAAACCACTTGTGTCCAGAAAGAGTGTCCAAGGTGTCGTCTATCCGTGGAAGAGGGTAACTGTCTTTCTTGGTGATTTCATTCAGCCGCCGGTAATCGACACAAAATCTGGTGGAGCCATCTTTCTTTCGGACCAAGACGATGGGAGAGGCCCAAGGACTGGACGAGGGTTCGATGACATCATTCTCCTGCATCTCTTTCAGGTGGGTCTCAACCTCTTCCTTCTTGGCGAACGGTAGTCGTCTTGGATGCTGTTTAATAGGGGGGTGTTCTCCAGTGTAGATCCTATGCTGCGTTAAATTCGTACGGCCAACATCCTCCGATGTAGATGAAAACAGATGCTTGAAATTGTCCACCAATTGTTCCGCAGCAGTTGATCTTTCGATAATGGCGCACTCCCAATTAACTTCGATTTCATGGACTCGGAAGACACAGTCTCGGGGGAATTGATTCTTCTAATGATGCAGTTTACTGGAGTACAAGTTGCTAACACTTCACCTTTCCGGATGTTCCTTGGCCTTTCACTCACGTTGGCGACTCTTACAGGAATTACATCCTTAGAAAGGTCCACAAGCGTAGATGCTACCAGCACTCCTTTTAAGCTATTGCTTAGGTTAGGGTATTCAATGAGTCCAAATCGAAAACTATTGGTTTCTTCAATGGAGCCAGGTATTAATGATTCTGACCTTGAGGAAATCGATAAATCTGTTTGGGCTATTATTTGATGAGCGGATTTTACATCATTTTCAACGTTGAAGATGGCTATGTCTTCTCTCATCGAGTGCAGTTCATTAGTCTTGAAGTCAAGGGTGAAGTCGTATTTCTTTAAAAAAGTCCAATCCGAGAATGAAGGGGTCCGTGATATCAGCAACGAATGCCGTATGATGGTAGGTGGCATTCCGAACACTATTTCCAAGTCCACTTTACCCTCAATCTCAATTTTGTCACCTGTCACAGTCTGGAGACTTACGCGTGGCGATGTCCACAACAGTTTCAATCCTAATTCACGAGCCACATCTGTCCTAACGATTGTCACATTGGCTCCAGTGTCGAAAATCAGTCTGCAGGGGTTCCCATTTACATGTGCGTAAATGAAAAGTCCATTACTCTGCCGCTACTAGAAGAGGAAATATGCAGAGTTCTGGTGGTGGTAATTTCCTTCCCTCGCGTAGCTTGGCGAGCCGGACAACTCCTTCGCAGGTGCCCTTTACTACCGCATTTCCAGCACTTCTGCTCTTGCTTCTTTTGGGCTGTTATGCTGTTCAGATGTCTTGCCAAGTCACTGAGTTGTCTCTCAAGTTCAGCGAGATGGGACGACCTGGAATCAGACTCATCAGCTTCCAGAGTTCGGATGGGATGGCGATCCACACGGGTTGCTTGCTGGGCGGCCTCCAACTTCATCGCATACACAACAGCAGAATTCAGGCCTTTGACATCCGCCATCCGTAGAGCTTTCTGGATTTCCGGATCTCGAACCCCGTCGATGTAATAGTTGAGTGCCAGGTTGTCTCGAACATCCGCAGGACAGTCGCAAAAAGCAAGATGAGACAGTCTCTCGATGTCCGCCGCTAGCTCTTGCAGGGTTTCCCCGGTTTTCTGGAATCAGGACTTCAACTGGAGTCGGCTGGAATCTTTCTGGCACTTCTCACCGAAGCGAAGCTCCAACGCAGCTGTGAGGGCGGCGAAATCCAGGCGCTGGCTGTCCGGAAGGGTCTGAAGAATGTCCGCTGCGTCACCTCTCAGGGATGCTGCAAGATGGCAGGCCTTAGTAGCAGAGTCCCATCCGTTCGCTTCCGCCACTATCATGAACTGAGTTTTGTAAACCTGCCACGAAGTTTTCCCATCAAATGTGGCAAGTTTAATGGACGGTCGAGCAACCGATGTGGGAACGCCAAACTGTACACAGCTGCTTTCCGCGGTCGCCAATCTCCTTTCCATGTTTTTAATTTTCTCATCCACATGATTCTCAACTGTTGCGATACGGTTTTCTACTGTTTCAAATTTTTCATCAAAAGCATCAACTCGATGCTCTATCTCATTAAATTTATTTTCCATCACAGTCTTTACCGAAGTAAGGTCGTTTTTAATTTCCTCTTGGTTAGAAGCTAAATCATTTTTCAGCACCATTAAATCACTTTTCCATTGTTCTTGATTAGCCGCCATATCATTTTTTGATTGTTCTTGATTAGCTGCCATATCACTCTTCACAGAGTTGATTGCATCAAGCAGTTGTTTTAATTGTTCATCCATTGCGCGAGTAATCACCATAAAAATAAAGTCCAAATTTAAAAAGTCTTTATGAAAAAATGTCCAAAGTCACACTTACTGCAAGAAAGTCCTGAAGTAGCCCCACGTTGGGCGTCAATTGTAACGGATTCGGTGCGACTTCCTTTTTCTTGAAATAAAGACACAGTTCTTGATTAAAAATACAGGAAATTTATTTACACTATGTACAGGGAAGATCGTCAACAACTGCTAAAGTAATCATCAGCGATTAAGCAAATATCACACAAACCGTAAACTCAACGGTTACACACGTATTTACTTCCAAATACGAAAAACAACACAGCGAAATGCCTCGCAATAAACAGAGCAAATACGCTCTCAATTTGAATTCTCAATCGAAACTGAACTTTTTATCACGCGGGACGGCTTTATAAACATCGAAAGAAATCTCTCAAATATTCCAAACGCTTCTTGAAAATAGTAGACCGTTATCAAATTTTATCAATGAACAAAAAAAGAAATAGGGGGATCGTATACTTTAGCCGAATGAAAAGGGGTTGTATATTCATAACGGGAAACTATTTACAGGTTACGTTACTACAATAATTACTATTTACAGAATTTGTAACAATATTTTTTACAATAAACTTCAATCAGCAATATGGCTGAACCATGGTTGTAGGGGGGGGGGGGGCTAACCACCAACAGCTGTCATCCATCTAGATCAGAGGTTTTCAAACTGGGTGCCGTGGTACCCTGGGGCCGTAGGAAGAGACAAGGTGCGCCGCGAAGTATCCATGGTATCAATATATATTTAAGGTGGGTGTGCAAAATAAGGTCATATGCACCAATAAAGTCATTCCCTCATTGATGTAGAATAGTAAAATTTTGCTAGATCGTGACTTTATTATCATCAGGAACATTAACTGATGATAAAGTGCTATCAACAAGCAGTTTCTTATTACGAGGTAACAAAAACCAGGTAAAAAGTTATTGTAGAAGAGTGACGTCAAAACTACCGGACCTTACTTTGGGGTAAGTTTCGTTTCGACATCACTGTAGGCTACTAGAATGAAAAAATATATTTATTATTGTTGAAGCCCAATTTATGCTCTTAATAAGGTTAAACCGCCTTTCTACTGCTGTAAAACACAATTAAAACTTTTATTTTCACTTGTTTAACTTCTGTTTCTTAGTTTTATAAGTCGTCTGATGTGTATGCAAAAGCTCGAACTAATTTAATCATAAATGAGCAAGATATTGGGCTATGAAACTTAGGGTGATCTTATTTGGTGCACTTATCTTTACAGAAATGGACTGGCGTGCCATGAGAAAGTTCTAATTCTTCAAAGGGAGCCAGCCGCAAGTCGAAAAAGTTTGAGAACCCTTGATCTAGATGACCCGGGCTGCATTTAAGGGGTTTAAGGACCCTTAACCTTCAAAATTTTCAATTTTCTGGAAAAAATATATGTTATGCCTAATTTAATTCTAAACAATTTGATACCCTATTTATTACCATATGTAAAAAACTTTTCAAGTTATCATGAAAATGCATCAACTTTCCCCATAGATATTTATGTTTACAGCAGTTGTTTAAGCCTCTTTTTCTCAAGTGCCGGTTTCGCGTTTTGCGCGCATGATATCTTAGAAAGTTTCTTATATATTTCCGCTAAACTTTTCGTGCATGTTTGGCTGGTTTATTTTTATGATATGAACCTAAATTTTAACTAAAAATAAAAGTTAATATTAAATAAAAAAATATTTTCCCCAAAAATTTTGGAATATTTTGATATTAACTTATAATATTTCAAAAATAAATTAAATAATTTTTAAAAAGTAAATAAATTTAGGTTCAGATCATAAAACTAAACCTGGCAAGCATGCACAAAAAGTTTTACGGAAATATATAAGAAACTTTCTGAGATATCATGCGCGCAAAACGAGAAACCTGAGAAAACGGAACCTGAGAAAAAGAGGCTTAAAGAGCTGCTGTTAACATAAATCTCTATGGGAAAAGTATACGCATTTTTTCGATAACATGAAAAGTTTTTTGCGTATGGTAATAAATAGGGTATCAAATTGTTCACAATTAAATTAGCGATAACATATATTTTTTCCAGAAAATCGAACATTTTGAAGGCTAAAGGTCCTTAGACACCTTAAGCATACGGTACTCGATTTTGGACATGTGAATAACACGCACTCTTCATTGGTCGAATCGTCTGTCAATCAATCGCCTTTTGCTGGAAGTGATGCGAGAACGTTAAGTCCGAATGTAAACATCGTGTTATAAGCTGTTTATTTTTCATTTTTGAGAAATAAATTGTTTTGTTGAGAAATAAATTGTTTTGCTATCTTTTTATGTTTCTCGAAAACATAGTGGCCGCAATTTTGTTCTGATTTTAAAAAGAAGGTTATGCCTGCGTGGCAACTATTTTGTTGTTTACATTGTGGATTTCTGTTGCTTGCGATTCGAGTACGCTTCTTCATTACCTTTTTCTTTAATGAATTTTATGCATAAGTGGCGTTTTGTTTTACGCATGGTTTGGATCATTAAGAATATTCATTTTAATCTTATTGTTCAATCATTGCTAAGGTGACATTTGCTAGAAAATAATCTTATTATAATTGTTTTCCAACGTTATTATGAATCGTTATACCAACTGAAACTCGAGTGATGCAATAACTAGAAGCAAACTTAAAAGAGACATTAAAGGGACGATGATTTAAAGGCCTACAAAATAGCTCAGAAAAGTTAGGTGGAATACTTTGCTAGACATATCCTTTATAGTATATTTAATTTCTGTTCCACGCTGTCACAAACTTTAACGCTGATTTAAAGCTAGAATTGTGTCATCATTGTGTGCTAGTCGGGGCTTGTGTGTATCCGCGTTTTGTATCGGCGGGGGCGGCTACAGGAGAGGCCATAGAGCATGCCCCCCCCCCCCCCCCATTGACCACAATACTATCCATCCCTTATGTTGAAATATTTTATGAATAAAGTGTAAACAATTACAATAATTGATTCTATTCATGAATTATCTTGAGTTGTAAAGGTTGAAACTTTTTTTTTTTAATTGTCCATAAAATTCATTCGTAAAGTTGGCTCTCCTCTGATATGCCCCCCTCTTGGCGAGATTTTAATTTTTCGCTCGATACGAAAATCGCCAATAAGGCGATAACTTGGCAACCCTGGTTTTGCAACTTGAACGCTGGAAAGTAGTTTCTCGAAGTCTGTCTTTTTGCACGTGTCTGTGTGGTAGGAGGTAGGTGCTCATATGTTCCGCTGTTAGGGAGATTTTAAGTTGAATACTCTAAAATAAAGTTTCAATTCAAACTTTATTTTAGAGTATTCTTTTTCTTGTTGTTTTTTAATGTTAATTTAGTTGAATTTTCTATTTTAATTATGAGTTCGGTTTGTGATGTTGTCCAAATGTATCAATTGAAATTTTTGAATGAATCTTCTTTTTCTTTTTCGTCAGGTCGTCCAACGTTTGGACGTACCGGAGTCCTAAATAGATTTTTTATATTTAAACTAATTGAAAATAAAGAGGTTTTTTTAGAATTTTTAAGGGAAATTGGTTTACTTAAGAATGAAATGTTATGTTCTAGATGTAATTCTGTTATGAAAATTAAAAAAACTAAAAAATGTTCAGATGGGTTAATTTTTTTTTGTAGAAAGGTTATTGGGGGTGTTGTTTGTGGAAAAGAAGCAACGATCAGGAGTGGGTCATGGTTTAGTTCTAGCAAGTTGAAAATAGAGGAGATTTTTTTGATAACATATGAGATTTTAATTGGGACCAAAACTGCTGATATTGAAAGTCAATATTTTTTTTCATCACAAACTTTAGCCGATTGGCGAAATTATATTAATGAAGAAATATTAAATTACATTGAATTAAAATCCGAACAAATAGGGGGGGTTGGGAAAGTTATTGAAGTTGATGAATCTAAATTTGGGAAAAGAAAATATAATCGGGGACATGCAGTTGAGGGACAATGGGTTTTTTGGGGGGGTTGAACGGGGTTCGGGAAAACTTTTTTGGTTGCTGTTGGGGATAGGGGTAGGGAAACTCTATTTTTGGCAATTAAGCAGTGGATACTACCAGGCACGACGGTGCACTCCGATTGTTGGAGGGCATATGATACATTGGGGGAGGAGGGGTATGAGCATTTAACAGTCAACCATAAACTTAATTTTGTAGATCCAGAAACTAAATGTCACACTAACACAATTGAATCCACATGGAGACACGTTAAAAGTACTCTACCAACATATAATAGATTAGGGGATTTTAAATTTTATTTAGCTTATTATTTATACAAAAAAAATTGTGAATACAAAAATGAGGATATGTTTGTAAAGTTTTTGGAAATAATTCGCGAAATTAATTGGGTGGAGTACAAAATACAAGTAAAATAAGGTTGTTTTTTTTTTTGGAATTTTTTTTGTCAAAACAAACATAATTTAAATATTTTTGTAAAGTAATGATAATAAAAAATGGGATAATTTCCCTAAGAGCGGAACATATGTGCACTGCCTCACGTGAGGAAGTAAAAGAAAAGTAAAAAAGGTAAGTGAACATATTTTGAATTATTGTGTTTTTAGTGTGTTTCTGGTAGTTTGTATTTTGGTCTGGTTGGCATTTTTGTAGCACAAAAATGGTGTTAATTTCACATAAAATCTGTGACTTTATTGTATACTGAACGGAGGAGATCTGTGACTTATATCCGACTGTGATGTATATTAAAAGTCGGAGGGATAACGGACCGAGCGGCAGCGAGGTCCTGGCGAGCCCGAGGTCTCATAGTACTTTCGTAATGAGACCGAGGCAGGGGTCTCATTACGAAAGTACTATGAGACCGAGGGCTCGTATCCCGGAGAAACAACGGAAAAAAATTAATGCATTAATTTCATTAAATAATTAATGACATAATTTGAATTTTTCCTGTTGGCGCTAAAAAAGCATCGCTAAGAACGATGTATGACATATGACGTCATACATAGTTTTCTTGGCGACGCTTTTTTGGCGCCAACAGGAAAAAGTCGCCAAGAGGGGGGTATATCAGATTTGTTCCGTAAAGTTATTTGTTGCGTTATTGCTATCTGATTTGGTGCTTTTTATTGACACCTAAGCAGTTTCAAAAATTTTTTATGGTCAAAACTCTAAAAATATGTCAGCATCATCCTCCACCCCCCTCACCCCCCAAAAAAGGTAGTTAGTGTTAGTAGCAGCCATTGGGTATGTGGTTTCTGAAATCCTGTGATTTGACACAAATGAACCCGTTTTATAAAGTAAATTCTGGTTTAGTTAAGCTTTGAAAAAAAAAAAAGTACGTAACCACAGATAACTTGTAACTATCCTAACGAAAATTAATCTCTCTTAATGAGGCTTTAAAACAACAAGCTACAGCTATTATTATTATCATAGTAATTATTTTCATAGGAACATTTTTTTCAGTCAAGCATAAGCAAAAAATAAACACAATTGCTTTAACATAAAAAACAACTCCTTTCTCTGTTTTAATGCATTTTAAAAGAAATTTTATATATAATTTTGATGTTTAGCTGTGTTTCCCTTTGTCAATTAAAACACTTTGCCATTGATTGATTCAACAATAATTTAAAATATTTTAACAACAATGGCAAGTTTTGTACTAATAAATCCTGGAATACATCACTCTGTAGTTCAACAGTTTAATTAATCAAAATTTACTTTGAAATATATATATATATATATATATATATATATATATATATATATATATATATATATATAAATTAGTCATAAATAATTGTTTTTTAATCATTTATTAACACTACAAATCTATAGAAAACGTAGCTGAACAATTTGATTTAAAAGTTCATAACATGTTTTAAAAAATCTTTGAAAAAAAATCAAGGTATTCAAAGTTAAATTAAGAATTTTTAAAAAAAGTCGAAGGAAAAAAAAATAAATTTACCAGCAAACGAACTTTTGACCTGATGGGAATGAATTTCTAGTGTTCCACTTAGTATTTTTCTTCTTTCAAAATTCTTGGACTCAAGTATCTATGTCCACCGTGGATACTTGATGTTGCTTCTTATTAAGATCTTTTCATCATTTTCTACGATAATATTGTGAAACTTAGCAGGTAGATGTTCGCTTTTTATTTTCGTGGAGAACGAGAGCGAATCCATATCGCCCATCTCAGAACAACATGGCGTGCCTTTCAGCGGCGACGGAGCGAAAGGCAATTGATTGACAGACGATTCGACCAATGTAGAGCGCGTGTTATTCACATGTCCAAACTCGAGTACCGTATGCTTAAATGCACCTGGGCTCACGGGAAGAACCTACCACTTTTCCTGCGGTCCATGGTAATCAAAAGGCACCATGATAAACAGTAGGGAATTGTTGGAGAAAAGTATGCAGGGGTAAGAAAAAGGTGAACTATCCAACTCTTCCGCGTTATGCGTTCCAAGACCCCTCGCGTAAGTCGAAATTTCGCGTTGTGGAAAAGGGTATGAGTAAAAACTTTTATAAACATAACCAATCAATTTAGACACTTGTAAACATTACCTCAAGCAGTTAAAAACCATTTCTTAACTATACATCACTGTTTCTTACATAAAAAACTGAATTTTTATTCGCATTTTTTTAAACCCGTTTTATTCAACGTAAAATACTGCTATGGTGCACATAATCAATGATCAATGGGAAAGAAAGACATAAAATAAACCAGAACGGTACGTACAGTATGTAGCAAGAAAAACAAATGTCCTTTGTACAACACAGTACAGTAGTAGTAGTACAATAGATCCAGTAATGATATTTGTAACTTAAAAAAATGTGAAAATGATGACGATTTATGCTGCGTAATCAAACCATTATTCTAATATATTTTTAAATACAGTTGATTCACTAGTTCTTTTATAACGTTTCCATCTATGGCAATACCCCTCTTCCTGGTTTCTATAATTTACAATAAAGAGCAGCTTCCATTTTCATAATTTTTTGCATTTTGCTTGGATACTATTACTCGGTGAACTTTTATGGATTTCCTTTTCTTGACTTTTAATTGTACGTATTTAAGATTCACTCATCCTAATTGTTGTGCTACCCTTTGACACATTTTCTTACATCTTTTCGAGAACCATTAGCTTTTCTTTAATTGTCGGAAACATTCTTTTTCCTTCTATCTTCGCCCACTTTAGATGAAACAGCGCTCTTAGGTGTCATTATATTTCGTTAACTTTCGCATTAAGAATGAAAAAAGTTAATGGAAAATTAGAAGTAGTAATTTGTATAAGAGATGTTCAGACTAGTACGGTGTGGATACTTCCGCTCTCAGTGATGCTAAAGGGATTAAAGTCCATTCACGGAAAAAAAAAAATTAATAAAATCAGTAGCCCGTAATAAATCGAAAACATAAACATCGCGATTCCCTCGCGAAAACTTTCATAGTGCGGGCGAGGAATTCGCGCTATGTCTAAAATTCTTTACTGTTGAAAAAATCGTGTTGTAGCCATTTCGCGTAAGTCGGATCGCGTTGTAGCGGGAGTCGACTGTAATTAATGAGTGAGCCAGTCATTTCTCCCACGCTTATGCCAATCTTAACGCTTCACGTTGAAATTGAAGAAAAACACACACGAGTAATTAATATTTAAACCAGCATTTTGTAGATGCGATTTTCTGGTTTGCAGGTATTTTTACATTCCACAGGCATGGGCGCCCATATGCAAAATTTTAAGGGAGGGGGGGGGGGGGGAGCTTAGATATTTTCGTCATTGTTAAGCAGGATATTTACCCCATAACACCGTTTTCAGTACATATTAGAGTTATTAAAGTTTGACATTTTTAATAAATTATTCATTAATGGCTGGAAAAGAAATGTTTTTACATTTTTGCAAAGAAAAAAGTACTAAAAACAAGGAAGTTCTAATTTCTAAGGGGGGGAGTTGAGTCCCCCTTGCCCCCCTAATGGCCGCCCTTGTCCACAGGTCACAACATTATGTATTACTTAAGAAGTTTCTTGTAACCCTGAAACATGCATGTACAGTATTTCCGGGAATTTGTGCTGTAAATTGTTGGTTCTCTTGTATAAAGCAAATCTTCTTTTATTTTTCTCTCAAAATTATTGCTGCTCTAAAGTTAAAAGTTTAGTTTTTGTTTTGAATTAATGCTGACCTCAACCTTCATTTGTTGAGTCACGCATCAGTCAAGCATGGTAACATGTTTTATTTTCTTGTCGCGTATTACTGTAGCTTATTTTGATTTAAATATATAAACTTTTTACGGCAAAATGATAACATTAAATACAGTAATAAACTAGAATCAGTATGAGATAAATAAATACCTTTGTGCTGAACAGTAAAGTAAGACAAAACAACGTTAGAAGAAGCACTTTGTGCTTCTTCTAACGTTGTTTTGTCTTACTTTAGAATCAGTATGCATGGAACAATTTCAAATTTTTGACAACTTTTTAGATTTTCTAATTATCGTTTAAGCTGTTATGGCTCTTTCGCCAAAAAACTCGATTGGGACAATTTCAACAGTTATCCAATATTTACTGAGTTCAATTTATTAAAGTAGTCTCATTTGCATGTTTCACAAATTGCATAAAAATTCCCCGAATTTTCAAAAATGAAAAATATTTACTCCAAAAAGTCATCTCTGAGGGTTATTATTTAACTTGCACCTATATATCATATACGAGTAACAAGTTTACCTCTCTTTCAATTTTTTATTACTTTTTCTTCATTATTGATTTTTTTTTTTTTTTTTTTTTGAGCAATCACGATTGCTTATTATTCTCACTTGACTGTTTTTATCGTTACGCTGATTTTATTTTCCCACCGCCTCCCTCTGCCAGCCGTCGACCGGTCTCACGATGCTGCTCCTCTAGCGAAAACCGTCTTCAGGTTGCGTCTATATCCTACTCACACACGCATGCATACACACTCACACACTCACCCACACATACACACATACCCACACACACATATACACACACACATACCCACATACTCATGCCTGCACACAGACACAAACACACGCACCTACACACTCACACACACACACATACCCGCACACATACACATATATACACACACACATACCCACATACACACACACATGCCTGCACACAGACACAAACACACACGCCTACATACACGCATACCCACACACACACACAGACATACATGCCTGCACACACGCAAAAAAACATGTGATTGCGAAAAACATAATTTGAATTCAAGATGTCAAAATTTAAATTAATCATTTTTTTTTTTTACAAAGATAACTTTTGAGTCGGATAAGTGGATTAACTCTAATTCAGTTTAGAGGAATATCTGACTCAAATTTGGCCATTCACTTAGCTAGGAAAAAGGTAACCATAGATCACAGAGGCGGCGATTGGGACTGAAAAGTGTGTGTGTGGGGGGGGGGGCAAAAAAAACAATAACTTAAAGTAGTAAGATTTATGTGGCAGCAAAAAAATAAATAATAATAATAATAAATAAATAAACAAAATAAAATAAAGAAAAAAAAAAGAGAAAAAAAGGACAAAATTTTGTTAAGGCTGGTTTTGAGAGCAGATGAGTGGTAATGGTAATTGATGTAAATCTAGCAACTTATAACTCGCGTTTTTGTCAAGATTTTGATGAATTATGTATACAAAAACTTTCCCCGAAGAAACACTTAGACATGAATTATCCTTACATTATCCACCCCAAAGTATTTTGAGATGTCACAAACGCGTTTTAATACTTTCAACGGCTTATTTAAATAAAACAATTGATGTACTAATATCTAAACAATGAATGCATAAACAAAAAGTTACTGCTCATGCTAAATAATGTGTCGTAAACAGATTTACAAAGAAAAACATATAATTATGATCTGAAAATTTTGACACTTCTGCTTTTTTTGAAAGTAATTTCTAATTTTTATTCCTAAATTGGAAAATAAAATAAGTAAATGAATCATAAGGGGGGGGGCAGCCCCCCCCCCCTCCGTCCCGCCGAAACACCACTTCTGCCATAGATACTTGCGTATTCTTATGAAATAGCATTGGCCATTCTCTGACGTGGAGGAGGAGCAAAATTTTTATTTCTGCAAAAATGAACAATCGTAGTCTTACTGTTCATCTTAAAAGTTTCAATATTTGAGTATTTCTAACGATTTGTTTTCAAAAGAAATCTTTACATTTTTAAGAACTCGAACATGAAAAAATTGAGATGATTGTGCAGTTTTCAAATGAATCTTACCTCTAAAAGTACAACATTTTGAATATTAATTTACAGCATGCTGAAACATAAATTTAAATATCCAGATCGTAATTAACAAACATTATGAAAATTTTTAAAAAGTATATTTATTTTCCTCTTAATGTTTCAATTTGTTTTCGTCTTCTTTTTTCTTCGCTAGACGGCGCCATCAGGCCTTTTCTTTTGCTGCCGATTGCAATAGCTGCTACAGAAGTAGTTATCAGACTGAATAACAGAGCTGCGCTGGAAACCGAAATTAACATCAGTTTACAATTTGCAGATAAAGAATTCATCTGTAAATTCTCATCAGTATCAGTTGAGGCAATCGCAGCTGAAAATAAATTAATCAAATCGTTAGCACTTGAAATAATTTAATACCGATATTGTTACTGAACAAATGCTTTTGAATTAAATTTGTTTGAACTCATCTAAAAAAAACTTTGAAATAAGTAACATTCTAACATAGGCTGATTTCTTTAATTCTGAAATTCACGTCAGACACCACCTGTCGAAAACTATTTTTTGCAAGCACAAATAAATGTTATCTAATAATTGCTTTTTTTTTTCCCTTTCTTATTTCTGATGAGGTTCAAATTGACAATGGCTGATCCAAATAATTCTTTTAAATTATTATTTTTTTTTCGAATGCTAAATTCCTCTTTCAGTAAGATCAGGTAGATCTTCTTTTGCTCAATTAATTGTAACATTTTTCCAGAGAAATTTTTAAAAATCTATTTCTCAAAAAATGAGAATTTGAACAAAATGACTGAAACGTCCATTTAAGTTAAATTTGACGTGGTTTTTATAAAGATTCACTCAGTATCAATCCCGCTTGGGGACTTTTTTTTTCTTTATATATTTCGTCTCATTAATGTTTTTAACCACAGTTGTTTGGAGCTGACTGGAATAGACTATCTAGAGTAAGATTTGAATAATAGGGAAGTTTTCGATTTTTCAATTTTATTTTTATATGATAGAGTAACATGTATGAACATCATAGGTGAAAAAATTTTTGCGATACGATAAGTAGTTTTTTTTAAATTAATTTTTAAAGTTCAAGCGCCTGTGACGTCAGATGGCATAGGAAGTGACGTCCGATAGGAGAGAAACGCTAGCGAACCGGTTCCCATGTCATGGGAGAAATCGAAAAACGTGCATTCGACTTCGAAGATGAAACGTAAAAGGCTTATCTCCTCGCGTTTCTGGAACATTAAACCTCTCATCCTCTCGGAAATATTCGAATATCACCACTGATATTATTTGAGGAAGATTATTTAGATTGTGCTTTAACAAATCCGGCCTCCATAGTGTGTTCAAAAGGATTATTGAATTTCTAAAAAATAAAAATATCAGCGCGCTCAAAATGTCCCTAGCGAAAACAAGGGATCTTCGGCGGAAGGCTGCCCATTCGCGCCCTGTGACGTAGGCTCGTGACGTTTCAGAAGAGCGCACTTTTGCGCGTGGATTTTTAAAAATTCATTAAAAATCAACCACGGTGTTTTAAAATTCGGCGATGGTGAATTTTTTAGTTTTGAGGGTCAATTAACAATATGCAATAGCCAAAATATGAACATTAAATAGGTTGCAACTTCCCTATTATAACATAGGCATTTGGCGACTTGTTTACTTTCTGCTATTTGGCTAAAACGAAGGGGAAAAATCCTTAAATTCGTTTCCACAAAATTAAATGTTTTCACGATGAAGAATTGCAGCCTGGTGTTCACTCTATGTTTTTAAAAATTCTACTGTTAGGCGCTGTCTACAAATGACGTCCCTGAAAGGGGGAGGGGTGTAGGGTTCGTGAAATTGTGACAGTTTGTTAAGAGGGGGAGGGGAACGTACCAAAAAACGTGGTGTCGTGCCTCTTTTATGGGAATAGCTAGTAAAAAATAGCGCGAAATGTGATACAGAATGGGGAAGAAAATATGGTAAAGTACATCGCCAGTTCAGTCAATCCACCCGAACACTGTAGTTTCGTGCTTAATAGCATTTATCAGCCCAGTTTCGGAAGTACCTGAGCTGGAAAACCTCCTAGGCGAGCCAAAAGTGCCAAACATACTGGTTGCTAATATACAATTGGCATTCACCAGCCTCGTAATTAAAGCAATGGAGAGCATTTACGCTAAAAATACGTTTTTAATTAAAGTTCGATTAATTAACGTTTTTAATTAACTTTAATTCGCTTTCAATTTTAAATATTTTTAATTGATGACACTAAAACTCGGCAATAGCTACTGAACAAAAAGAAGAAGGAAAAAAAAAAGAATGAAGGAAATCGGTTCACAAACAAAGGAGATATCGGTACCGGAAGAAAACGGCTTGCCTATTAATATGCAGGATGTTCCGTTTTAACCTGCAAGACCTCTATTTTCACAATCTTTAATCGTAGATGTATACTTCCAGTTACAAAAATGTCCAAAATCAGACGCAGGGTTAAAATATTGAAATTTTGAAGTAAAAACGAGCTGATGTGTGCATCACATGACTTCCTTTTACTCCAATTTAATGTCATTTCCCCATTATTCGCTATTTTAATGTGATTCAATATTTATTCTCTAAATATCACCAACAATGGCCAAATTGAAACCAAAAAAAAAAAAAAAAAAACTCCGCCAAATTTGTCGCCAAGTTGGCGACAAAACTTGGCGACCAAAAGACTGGCGATATATCGCCAAGTGTCCGACAAATTATAACGCCACTTGAGTTTACATCGAAATTAACAATGATTTCCCCCCAAAAAGGTGCAAAAGACCCCCTTAGGAACATCCGAAAGCAACCAAAAGGGGAGGTGCACAACTAGACCCCACTACGAGTCTATGTACCAAATTTCAACTTTCTAGGACATACCATTTTTGAGTTATGCGAGATACATACGCACATACGCACATACGCACATACGCACATACACACATACGCACATACGCACATACGCACATACACACATACGCACATACATACAGACGTCACGAGAAAAGTCGTTGTAATTACCTCGGTGATGGTCAAAATGGATATTTCGCGTGTCTATACATTCTTAGGCACTTTTCCGCATGTGGTCGAATCGAAAAAAAAACTCAACATTCATTTGGGGGTGAGCAAAATGGAAATTAAGGGCGATTTTTGAGTGAAAATTTTTTCGCGAATACAATACTTCCTTTTTTGTAAAAGGAAGTAATAAAAATGAGTCAAAAAATACAAAATTTAACTTTTTACACGGGTCCCAGGTTCCCTAACTTATATTTAGGGAAATAATCTCCATCAAAAAATAATTCCAACACAAAAAGTTTGAAATTAGTACGACCAATATTCACCGAAGTAATAGTTTTCAATGGATATTATTTCTCTAAATATTATTAAGGGGACCTATGGCCCGTATAAAAAGTTAAATTTCGTATCTTTTGACTGATTTTTTTTTCTTATTGCTTCAAGCTTTCAATACCTCAACTTTGCATCTGGTTTTGAACCTTTTTGCAATTGGAAGTATACATCTAGGACTAAAGGTTGTGAAAATAAAGGTCTCGTAGCTTAAAACGAAACATCCTGTATAAAGATATGTAGCGTCGTAGTTTAAAGCGGTAGTTCGTATGTCTCATCAAAAACAAACCTGTTGTAAAAAATTTCCCGCCAAGAAAACCTTTAACTTTTCCGCACAGAAACGAAAACCTTCATCCTAAACCCAAAAACCCTCTGCCTTAAAACGTTATGATATCTAATTTGCCCGGCATGTATCTGCCAAACTATCATCCTCCGTCTTCTCCTCTTTCATCACACCTACTTCCATTAGAACCTCCTCCCTTCTTAAATTCCTCAGAAATGCGGATATCGATTCCGTGTCACAACTGACTACAACTGTATTTATGTCGAGGACAGCATACTAAGTGCCTTGCCTCCATTATTTTTTATACCGATAGATGGCAGCGCCATCACCGGACCGAACAGTTAATGAGAATTTAGAACTAGACCAGGAGCTAATAGCTACCTGGTGCTAGCACCCCCAGAGGTATCGTTTCACTTGGAGGACATTGAGACCACGAGCATATTTAACGTCGCCCAGTCCCCTTTAATGACGACGGCGGATCGTCCACCATCGAGGTTCGAACTCAGGACCCTCCGGCCCCGAATCCGACACTCTACCGATCGGGCTACCACGGTCCCCAGAAATACGGATAGATCCTTTAAATTGTTTATCCTGTTTGGCGGGAAGCTTTTCAAAGTGAAGTGGTTGCTTGGTGAGCAAAAAGCTTCCCGCTAAACAAGATAAACAATTTAATAGATCTATCCATATTTCTGAGGAGTTGAAGGTGTGATGAAAGAGGAGAACAGGGAGGATGATAGTTTTGCAGATACTTGGCGGGCAAATTAGATATCATAACTTTTTAAGGCTGAGGGTTTTTGATTTTAGGATGAAGACCTTCTTTTTTGTGCGGAAAAGTTAAAGGTTTTCTTGGCGGAGAAATTTTTACAACAGGGTTGTTTTTGATGAGAAATCACATCTTCTTGCATTGATATTATAACTTAGTCTGTATTTTTAGAATTGAGAACTTCAAGTCAGAAAATTTTCAATTGAAACAACGCTGTTTTGTGTTTTTAAGGAACAATAATGGCTAGCCTAATTTTACGTCAAGTTATTTTCTGACTATTAAGATTCTATGTTCATTTTGCGAGAATTGGGCGGTTTAAATTTTATTGCAATCCTTGTATCCTCTCTGTCGCAAAGAAAACTTCTCGTACTATATTTGAATTTATATTGTTTTCGAGTACAGTCGAGTCCCGACTTACGCGGGGGATGTGTTCCAAGACTCCTCGCGTAAGTAGAAATTTCACGTTGTGGAAAAATATGTGGATACAATTTTTTTTATAAGCATACCAAATTCTTTTAGACACTTGTGAACATTCTCAAATTGCTTTAAAGCATTCCTCAACTATACACTACAGTTTTTTACATAAAAAACTGTACTTTTACTGTATTTAAAAAATAAAAAATTGTTTTATTCAAGACGAAATACTAAGATGAACAAAATGAATGATCAACGGAAGGGAAATACATAAAATAAAACAATACGGGGGTATGCACAGTATATAGCAATAATAAAATGTTGCACTATAATAGTACTGTACAGTATACAGTAACATATTTATTGGTACGCATGGAAGATTCACTCATATTTATTTTCGCGCTACCGTCGACGTTCTGTAGTTGTTCAAGCATCTCGAGAATGTTTGCTCCCTCTCCCCCCCCCCCTTTTTTTTAAATCACAAACTTTCTTTTTCTTCCCATTTTCACAAAGTTTAGATGAAGGTGCCACTAAGGTACCATTATATTTCATCAACTTTAATACACTCTGTCGCGAAACAATATATGCACCCAGAAGAAATTGAGCTACACTCACAAAACTTGGCAGGCATGTAGTGTGTAAGGAGATAAGAAGATGATTAAAAATTCAGAATTAAGGATAATTTTATCAAGCAGTTACAGCATGCAAAAGGTTACAAATCAGTAAGTAGTAAAGCCCTCTCTGGCAGCTATACAAGCCAAAACACGACGTGGCATCAAATCAATTAGGTCACTTATGGCCCCCTGCGGAAGATCATGCCATAACCTTTGCAACTGCGTCGTTAATTCCCCTGTATCCCGAGATGGCAGCAGTTGCCTTCCCAGAACGTCCAGACATGCTCTATTGGCGAAAGGTCTGGTGACCTGGCTGGCCATGGGAGTACGTCATATCCCTGAAAACAATGTTAAGAGAGACGCGTAGTATGTGGAGGAGCATTGTCCTGCTGATAAATGGCATCTGGGCGACTTGATAGCATGGGCAGAACAATCGGCGGCAAAATCCTGTCCATGTATCTGCGAGTTGTCAAAGTGCCTCGGAGAACAACTAGAGGTGATCGTGTATCCCAAGAAATCGCTCTCCACACTCACACCTTGTGAAATGGTTGTATGCCGCTCGACAACAAATGCCGGATCGGAGCGCTGGCCGATGCGCCTCCACACACGTGTACGGTGATCATCAGCACTGAGACTGAATCGGGATTCATCGCTGAAGATCACAGGTCTCCAGTCTGTTACACTCCAAACTGCCCGAGGTCGAGAAAAATCCACTCAACACTGCCTGTGATGTGGAGTCAGTGGCAAGCGTCTTAATGGACGACGGCTTCTTAGGCCAACTTTGGCCAGTCGTCTCCTAATGGTTTCCCTTGATACCACCGGATGCCTGGAAGGAGGTAAGTGGCGTTGAATCGAGGCTAGCGAGGTTGTCGGTGCCGACGCGGCCACTCTTCTGATTGCGCGATCCTCGCGTTCATTTGTGTTCCTGGGACGCCTTGATCCTCCGTGAAGGTAGGCTCTCCCTTCCGTGATCCACTGTTGCCAACACCGAGCAACTACCATATCACTCCGACCGAGGTGGCGGCCGATACTCCTGTTTGACTAACCTGCCTCTCTGAGGCCTATTATACGGCCCCTATCAAACTCCGTCAGCTGTTCATGCTGCCGCCGGTTACGTCTTAGAGGCATCTTAAGTCACAATACAGTCTACCGAAGTCAACAGATTCGATTGAATAGCCCTACGGTACAAGTACTCATGCTTTAAAACTCTCCGACCAGTGCATTTCACATGCTAATAGCGCTTAGGCTTGTTTCATTGGCGCTGAAATTTTAATCATTTGCATATCGGCTACCAAACTGCATTTGTGACGAGTTTCATGATTGTGGCTCTAATTCTTCTAGGCGCATATATTTTTTTGCGACAGAGTGTATTTCAAATGAAAAAAATTAAATAAATGAATGATGCTGAGTGACTAACAACGCGATGCGTAGACTAGTTTGATGTGGAAACTTTCGCTGTAAGTGATGCCTAAAGGAATGTAATTAGTATTCACGAAATCAATATTTAGTGGCTAATAACGAAGCCGATACTTCCTTCTAAAAAATTCGTATTATAGACGAAAAATTCGCGTTAGCTCTAAAATTCGTTGCTCTGGTAAAATACGCGTTATAGCCATTTCGCGTAAGTCGAATCGCGTTGTAGCGGGAGTCGACTGTATTTTACAACTTCGCAATAAACTATATTACAGTTTCTTTATTTGACGGATTATTCAACATTTTCATGAAGGTTTCTTTAAATGTTTTACAGCTTGCGGGCTATTTTAATCTAGCTTTTCACTTTTTATTTAATGACTTTTTTTTTTAAATCACGGATTATTTTACGTTTTACAGGTAATTTTAATTGTTTGGTAATTTATCTTTCTCTTCATGGGAGTCTTTGTCTTGTTTAATACCTAGTTTTGTTTAAAAGTTCATTAAAAAGACGATATAACGTATGTTAACATCAAGCAAAAAAAAAAAAAAAAAAGCCAATCAATATTTTAAATTTGAATGTGTCAGAAGATCTATACAACTCTACTCGACGTCAAATCACCGATGTCCCAAATTTGCCACAGTGACTGCGCATGATGCGCGGGCTAAGCTCATTAAAAGTCTTGCTTGAATTAATTGCAAAAATTTTGTCTGCTAACAAATTACAGCAAAGCACGGATATCCACAGACGTATTTCACATATTTTCAATTCATAATGTGTTGGTTGGAAAAATGCATTAATTTACAAAAGAAGCAAACCAATAAAAATGTGCTATTTTTCGCTTTCAATTAAAAAGTCATATGTGTCGTATTCATATACGTACAGTTTCATATAATATTTCACGCAAAATATTCTAATGGTTTAACCCCAGTTTCGCGCCGACACATTTCAATTCCCCCCTCCCCCTTAAATATATCAAATCTGAAAAACAGGGGGAAGGAAATTTCGTATCGGGAAAGCGGGGGGGGGGGGGGGGAGGGAAGGGACAGCATTAATCTCATTCATAACTTTGTTTCTCTGCTTAAATATAAACAAACAACATGGAATCTTAAAACAGAAAACCCAATGAGCAAAGTCCGCGCTCATGCGTAGTCGCTGTGGCAAATTTGTGATACCCGCGGTTTAACATCTGGTTGCAACAGCTGGATCTGTTTAAACCTTGATTGAATTTCATTTTCTAAGACTTCAACTTTGGAATAACTGTTAGATCTGTTCTAACCTTGCTATTGCAGTCAGAGATTAACAAACATTATGAGCTGAGAGTAAGTACATAAGAATTAAGGGTAAATTAGTGATTTTCAAACTATAATTACTCCAGCCCATGATGTCCCTGGGGGTTGAATTTTTGTATATGTACTCAATGACCTCTCAAGAATATGTATACAAAAAATCATTACCATAGCCCCCGAGAGGCTGTGATGGAACCCCGGGAAGGTACAATTTGGAGGGAAAAACGAGGAGGGAAGGGGAGGGGAGTCAAATGGCACATCAGTGGGGCACAAGGAATCTGTGTGCGAAATTTCAGTTTGATTCATCTTTTCGTCTGGGCTGTAGCCCTGTCAAAGAAAGCGAAAACTTTTTTGAACAGCGATTTTCCAACTTAAATTCCGCCTCCCCCTGGACGTCCAGGGGGATTGTATTTTGGTTTACGTCGTCAGGGGCCACTAGAGATTGAGTATACCAAAAATCAACTCATGGGGTCTTTATGGAGCTGAGATACAAAGGACTGAAAAACCCAGAAAACCCCAACTTGTTCTGTCTTGTAAACTGTTCTCTCAGTCGCGTTTATTTTCTTTCTTGGCGGTGGGTTTCCTTGGCGGGCGGGGCGCTCCCGCGTCCCGTGAAACTACGATTTTTTTCGTAGCAGTTGGTAGCTCTGACTTTATCTCTGGAATTGTTTTCTGACCAAAAAATTTAGTTTGGGAGCACAGATTTACATTACCCAACAACTTTCATCAAAGTCAAAAACAGTGTTGCACATCCCATGTCATGAACTTTCGTTCTGGGAGAATGTTTTCATAGCTGCAGGCATGACCATTTGAATCTTGCCCGCTGGTTTAAACTTATATCATTCAGCCGTTCCAACTTCCAGAGCTGTAATCATGATATTTTTTTAAGTTACTAAAACGTAGGGTTAAAGAACTGGTAGATACAAGAAACCAGTGCGGTAAAAGATTTTGTTTGGTTATACACTAACTTTTTTTTTTTTTTTGGTTATGTAGAAAACAAACTAAACGATTTTGGAGCACGTGCGAAAGGATCTCAGTTCTGAAGATTCAGAGACAAAGAAATTAACGTAAACGAAACAAATTCTAAAACTACATTTTTGCTTATCAATTACTACGCAATTTTCCATATAAGTGAGTCGATCACTAGTAGATGACGCTAGCGAGCTACAGATTATTTATGACCTCGGTTGTATCACGATTTCGGTAAAATAGCACTTTTTTGTTGTCCACTGACAAGCGCGATAAAACGAGAGTTTGCAGTCGTATGAGTTGACGAAAAATTGTTTTGTGCAGATGGATACCAGAAAAACATTAAAAAAAGGGGGGGGGGGAATAATCAGTCCGCGTTTATCGGTTCCAGGCGCTGTCGCGATAATGAATATCCACGAAGTAGGATTCTTCACTTACAAGTGGAATATTTTCCTAGTTGGAACTGAAAAAAACTTGTTTACGGTTCTTTAAACTCCATTTAAACATAATGTCAGCCTTCTTAGGCATGAAATAACACCCACTAGTCTCCCCTAGGCTCATATAACTCAGCATGTTTTTAAAAACATGAAAAATTCTTTTTAGACCTTTAAAAGGTTTCGTTGTTATTACACACAGTTGTTACACATGACCACCAGAGGCGGCATTTCAGCATTTTATTTTGGGGGTTGAGTTTCTCAAATATGATTTATCTCAGTATGGAACAAAACCCATATTGGCTAACAGCAAGTCATCATGATATGGGGGAAGATTGTATAGTTAAAGAGCCCCAGAAAAGATATTTGTGGGTGTGAGATTTTTTTTTCTTCAAAAATAGTATGTATTTTTAAAGAGTATCTATGAAAACATACGATGCTTTGAGTAGCAGCATGTGTTTCTAGAAGAAGAATGTGATGGACATTCATTAAATGGACACACTTAAAATACAGGGTGTCCTGAAGAAGATTGTTTTTAAAAATTTATCAGAGGAAAACGCTAAAAGATAAAAAAAAAATAATTCTTGCAGAAAATTCATCTGGTGGCCGTAAATCCCCCGCCCTCACAATTCCAAATTTTAGTTGAAAATTTTTGCAACAGATGGCGCTGCAGTTAGTAAGCCCGTAAATTAATATATATATATATATATATAGAAAATAGAAAATGACAGCATAATTTTTCGAAAATAATGAAAAGAACAAAGCAATATTTTGAAACAATCCTCGCTGTAATCCCATGTCGCAGTCGGAGGAAAAATCGATGAATTTCAATTCTTTTTTAACTTACCGGCTTACTATGTGCAGTGCCATCTATCGAAAGATTTTGAACTAAAATTTGGACCTCTGAGGGGGAAAAATTAGCGCCCACCACATGAATTTTAAGCAAGAATTTCTTTTTTATCATTAACCGTTCTCCCGTTATATATTTTTGAAAACAGTCAGTCTTTTTCAGGACACCCTGTATGAGCGTAACACTGAATGTAAAATTCCAAGGCATTTTCCCGTGAAAATCATACAACCACACCACAGCACGGGCCTTTCATAACCGTCGTTACACAGAGCACACAAGAACGAGATATTTAGCCTATATGAGGAAATTACTTCTTTAGTTAAAATTAACCATGATTCTTCATCAGTTTTTTCTGTTCTGAAAAGGCCAGTAAAGGCTTGATACATTTCTAATAATTTAAAAAACGGAAAACAATTGCAATATCTGGAAATATGTCGAGTTTTATCAACCATTACACTCGACGTTAAATCCCGGTTATCACAAATTTGCCATTTCAACTGCGCTTGCGCACGGACTTCAAAAATCTTGAATAGCTGATTTCAAAAATCTTGCTAAAATTAATTACAAACATTTTAAATTTGGTAATAAATATGAGAGAGCAACAGATAAAAATTAGAAATCACAAAGTTTTTTCTGATTTAGTTTTTTGGCCGCAGTAAAGATTGAATTTTGTGTCTTAATTATTAAGGGATTCGGTGTCTGATTTGTCTAATAATACTCTAATCGCATTCATTAATTTGATGGGACTCTCGCTCAGCCTAAATATAAACAAGCAACACGAAATCTTAAAACAGAAAGCCCAAAAAGCTAAGTCCGCGCGCAAGCGCAGTTGAAATGGCAAATTGGTAAAAACTGGGATTTAACGTCTAGTAACCATTCAGAGAACCAGCAATATTGTTTTTCTTGAACATTGATTTGGGATTTACGTCAATGCGCTCATTTTTTATCATTCCTCTCAAAAAATTTGGGGGTGCGACCGCCTCCTCTCAACCCTCCCCCCCCCCTCTACATAAGGCTCCTATACAAGGGGAGCTGACTTATCCGGCATTTTTGTTCAAAAATCGTCGGGCGAAAAAAAATAGTATTTTTACAAAAACCTCATTTCAGAAAACTGGTCTCCAAGCTTTAGATGTGTTACCTGATTGATGTTTGATTATTTTATTCTGTAGGTGAAGACGGTTTAATTAATACAAATTAAAAACAAATAAGGTGTGGAAATGAGGTTTATTACAGTAAACACTTCCGATACATTTTTGTTGAATTTGTGAACGAAGTTATCTTTCTAGATTCACCTTAAGTGAGATTTTACTCAACTTATTTATCATCAATTATTTTACGACATAGCAACCAGCGAATATTATAACGTATTTATAAATACTACAAACAAAGTTAGATCCAATTCTATCTTCGAACCAAAATGTCAGTTAAATCAGCCTCCTCTTTTCAAAGAGCTCAACCCCTACTGTCTGACCACGGAATCAGCCTCCTCTTTTCAAAGGGCTCAACCCCTACTGTCTGACCACGGATTGCATGGAAAGACAAACATCCGTTTTACAGCCGGAAATGGACTAATCTAAAATTTTTTTACCGATGTCAGCTTTTGCAGAAGCAGAGTTTCATTTAAATGAACGGAATACGCGCATCAAATTTTTACTTTCCCCCCTTATTTACATAGATTCGTCTTATCTGGACGTTTGAAAATTCCATGTAATCCGTGGTTAGACAGTACTTGCCGCCCTGTTGACCACCGACCCATGAAAATTGTGCAACATGTCCGATGATGTGCAAAATGGTGACAGCACCACCTCTACAATTTTGTCCTATTGAAGGTATTGCTTATTGTTTAAAAAGCAAGAAACTAATCATCATTTTCAAATGCATTTATCTCCTTACAATAGGACTGTTATATGCGCTCTCCATTAAGTTTTTAACGGTCAATGGCCAATAAAGATTGATGACACCATTATGGCGCTTGACACTATCTTTGGTTTTTTCATAACCACTCTAGGTCTACTGTTCCCCCCCCCCCCCAAAAAAAAAAAAATTGTCTTACATATAAAGAATATTTTACTACTCTTTTGAAAAGAGGCAACATGATCCCATTGGAAAAGGATAATGAATATATATTTAAGGGTGTATTCTAGTCTAGAAATTCAAAAAAAAAAAAAAAAAAAAAAAATCGATTCCCCTTATGAAAATTCAAATTATTTTTGGAGTTGCAGTTAATTTCGTTAAAATAAACTCTTTTGCTGAAATGAGACTGCAAACTGGATTTTCTCGAATCTAGTTTTTTCGATACGGTTGACAAAATAACTCAAGTTCTAATGCACCGATTTACTTTAAATTCGGTACAGACTTTCCTAGTACTATCAAAGTTGTATCCACGTAGGGGTTTTCGTAATTTTTGATTTTTCTAATTTAAAAAAAAAAAAAAACCAAAGTTCAAAAAATGATTTTTTTTTTCAAATAAACTCCACTTTTTGAAAAAAAAAAATTATTTTCAAATCGGCTACGTCCAGACAATTCTACAGCCTTGTTTATTTAAGAATTAAACATAACTTTATGTTTCTGATCACCTGGAGGATTGGAATCAAGTTAACCGGGAGACCACCTTTTTTAAGAGTCATATTTTTTTTTTAAGTTGAACAATTTGATAGTTGATGTCTTCAATTTTCGTAAAAATTTCAGGATGTGTTAATGGTACAGTCATAGAAAAAAAAAACGAAACACTTTTAATTATTCGGCCATTATACATGCTAGAAAGGAAAGAAAGGTGTCATCTGACTTGGTTTAAAGTCTTCTTTAAAACTACGTTGGTAAAATTTTGATAAGGGACCATATACAAAGCAAAACGAGCACCAACTCTTGATTTTCAAATGGGAACCCCTATTTTTTACTACATAATTATGTTTAGACCGCAAAATACAGCCAGGGTACGAAATTTCATTGCATTCCGTGCAGTAGAACAGGAGTTATTAACGAAAAACGTTTTAGGGACCGTCACCACATTGAAAACGCTTCTTTCAAGGTCACGGCTTATCAAGTAACGGAATGTAAACAAAGAAAAGATCGAAATTATCCAGCTCAATTCATGATCTTTTGAAATTCTCTCTTTTTCCGTAATTCGAAACTTTTTGGGCCGATAATGTTTCGCCAAAAAGCGATTTACGGTCGAAAACTTTTTTTTTGAAAAAAAAGTTAAAATATTTACAGATCTTTGTCTATCAGGATTAACCTAAGAATGACGGACCGGGTTTGACTGGTCCATCGTATAGATCGTTGTTTAGTAAATCGAATAAGGACAAATTAAAATTAATGGAACTTTTTGCCTTTTCTAATATGAGCCTATTGGATTGCTTATATAATCATTCAGCAAATTAGCCTCAAAGAAATGTAAATATCAAACCTTATACCTAGAATCATGATGCGAATATGTTTGATAAATGTATTGCACCTATGTTACAGGTTTATTTTGGAATGAATAGAAAGTCTTTTGATGTCAAATGGAATTGCGCGTTTTTAATTTCGCAGAACATCGGCAGAAGTTTTTGCCATCGCACACAAAAATATAAAAAATGTACCGCACAACGTGGGAAGTTGCTGCATTAAATAGATTGGAGACACGAGAGAAGCAAGGTTTATTTATTCCGTGAAAATTTGCTCTATATACATAAAATGAACGAAGCATCAATCTGAAAAATAAAACAGAAACAGAAGAATATAAATACCCGTTAATGAGCAAACTGTTCATACTCGAACTTTATTTGATAAAAATTTGATTACATAAATTAACACAGTGGACAAACACAGTAATTGTTTTAGCGGCTTTTTTGTAATAAAAAAAAAGAGAATTTGTTTCAAATCCAAATTTGATGCGGAAGATCATAATGCGTGGTAATATTAAAAAAGCATAACACAATTGCCGGTTTAAGTTAAACATGTAATGACTCTCAAAAACAATTTAGGAAAGTAATTTCCCAATGCTATTTCTAGCAACAAGTTTTGACATGGTCCAACCCGTGATTTAAAAAGACAAAAGTTATTTTAGCTTAAACCAAGGTGAACCGAAGTCAGACTTCTTGTCATTTCTCCGATTTTGTAACTTAGCAGATGCAAACAAAGCTTAGTATTATTTGATTTTGTATCGCGTACTATATACCTGTAAATGAACATCTCCTATAGTGTGAGGCTATAGGCTGGCGCAGCTATAGCTATACTACATGAAACATACCCGGGACAGATCAGTTTAATCTATCCAGAGACTACAATTTCGTTCTTGCTACGGATTTCACAGACTGGAATCGAAACTAATCGTGCGGGATGCAGAAGTCACCTCATTGAAGCTAAGAGTGCGAATAAACTGGTAGGTAAATAAATTTATTTGCTGTATGTTTACGGCATCTCACTGGTGAGATAAATTTTCTTCATCCACCAGTTTTTAGGCACTCTCGGCTTCAATGACATGACACCTGTTTCATTGTTCGGTTAATCCAGATGTTCGGTGCAGGGCTGTTGTGCTTATTATTAAGACTCTCTGCAGCCATCGAATGGGATAACCAGACCACAGCGGAGACGCGGGCCACATTCAGCCCTCGCAGCTGGTCCATGTGGCCCGTTGTTTGCTTAAAGAATAGAACTAGAAAGTTGAATTAGAGTGCCAGTGTCATAAAGGTGGAGCCGAATATTCAGATATTGGAATCTGAAAAACATGCATTTAATAAGATAGGCATCTAGTAGTTGATAACAATAATTTTTTACAACTCTTTTTTTTTGTCGATATTTTTCCACGTTATTAAAAAAAAAAATAATTTGAATTTTGACATCTTGAATTCAAATTATGTTTTTCGCAATCACGAGTGTGTGTATGTAGGCGTGTGTGTTTGTGTGCGGGGGTATGTGTGTTTGTGTATAGGGGTATGTGTGTTTGTCTGTGTGCTGGCATAAGTGTATGGGTAGTTGTGTGTATGAATGTGTGTGTGGGGGGGGTGTATGTGTGTGTAGGCATATGTGTTTGAGTCTGTGTGCAGGCATGAATGTGTGGGTAGTTGTGTGTATGTGTTTGTGTATGTGTGTGTAGGTGTATGTGTGTTTGTGTGTGTGTAGTTGTGTATGTATGCGCGTGTGTGTAGGACATGGATGCAACCTGGAGACGGCTTTCGCTATAGGAGCAGCATCTGGAGGACCCGGTCGACGGTGACGGTGCGGAGGGTGGCGGTGGGAAAATAAAATGATGGGACATCAAAACAGTCAAATGAAAGCAATAAGCAATCGTGATTGCTCAAAAAAAAATTTTGAAATTTTATCTTTGTCTTGCGAGAATAGTTTTAATGTGAAATGCACGGACAATGACCGAGAAAATAAATAGAACAAAAAGTATTTAAATTATAATTAAGAATAGACAAAAACTCAACTTAATCTAACACGCAAAGTAATGTTTTGTTAAAAAAAAGTTCACAATTAGCTACAACTACTACTTTCGTGCAGAATGAGGCTCAAAGCACGCGGTCCTCTACTGCTACTAAAATTTCCTCTCCTACCACATTGAAAATTATTCAAATACTTTACAAGAAATAATAATAATAATTCCTAAAAACCAGTAAACTTATCTAAGAGCAAATATTACCTATTGACCCATCTGGATACTGTTAAAGGCGAAACTTCACACTGTCGGCTATTTTTCGAGTTCTTTTTCCCGATTTAGACAAGGCAATAATTTTTCCTTTTAGCAAATCATTACCGGGAAGAGCCATTATTAATTCTACACTGTCTATTGCAAGAAAAAAAAAGAAGTATTTTAAGTGTATCTTTTAATTACAAAATTTCTATAAAATATTCTTTTATTAAACAATGAAGTAGTGTTTCGCATTATTTACACATTGACGTTTGAATGATATCCACAAAAAACTGACGGTTGCAATATTGTGTTGCTTTTCTGCTGAGACAACGAATGAATTTATGCATTAAAAAAATTCATAGACGTAACTCTAATGTAGAAAAACCACGTTATAATTGGTTTGCTTATTTTGTTGAACATTTTTTTTTTCTATTTTTACGAAGAAACCAACTTTCATAATTTCTGTTTTAAAAAAGTATACGGTCCCCTAAAGTAAGAAAAAATGAAGTTTTAAGCATAGTGCAAAAACTACTGAATATTTTGAGCTCAAATTTTGGATTCCCGCACAAAAGTTCTTCTAGATTGTTTTTCTGTTAAAATTTAATATGGTTTCAGATCATATTTTTTTCAAAAAGTATTAAAATAATTCATAAAAAAACTAAAATTACATTTTAGATGTTGTAAAGGGCGTTTTTATTATTGGGTCGATTCATATTTTGATATAAAAAAACAATCTTTGCCGTGCCTAATCTAGTTTTTGTGTTATGAGTAAAAATATCAAAATACGTTTTAACATTACGAGAGGAATTTTTCAAAACTCGATTCTGAAGTAACGGCTGGATAGAATTAAACAAAACTTTGCATACAAAGTTAAAAAAGGATGCTGATCAGAAATATGTGATAAAAAAGGGGGGTTCTCATTGAAAAATTTGAAGTTGATGCTCGTTTTAATATGAAGACGACCCCTTAACAACAATTTTTTAACATAATTTTGTAGAACTTTTTATTCCTGAAACAATGACACCTCCCACGTGTCTGTACTGTCAATAGTCTTTGAATACGATCGAGTGTTTCGTTTTTTTTTTCTATGACTGTACTATGACAAGAAAAAGTGAAATTTCGTTTTTTTAAAAAACTGATTTGTTTGTCCTTGAGTAGGGGTCAAAGTTTAGGGTCGTAAGAAAAAAGAGCTAAATATATGACTGCTTTGCTTCAAAAGCAATGAGTGAACGGAGTCAGTTCTTGTAAATAAGGATACTACTTGATCTAGGTAAATTCTAGTGTAAATATTTTGGTGACTCACTCATGGCTTTGAGGGCAAAGGTCAAATGCAGTTTTTAAAACTTTTTTTGCCTTGTTTGGGCCCGGATATATTCTAAAGTCGTGAGAAACCCTCGCAAATAAGTATATAATTAACTACTCACCACAGTACAGTACTAAGAAAAACATAAAATAGCTTTCGTTTCTCTTGGCTTTAGTAGTTAAACGGTCTCAAAGTCGATGATTTTTTTTTTAAATAGCCAAGTTTAGAGGTCAATAATTTTGATCGCGTCGTGTCAACAACTTTGGGATACAGCTGTAGTTATAGTACGAGTGGTGTAGTTTAAGGTCCAGGTTAGAAATCCATGGCAACTAATCAACTTTTTTAATTACGTGGTCTCAAAGTTGCTAATTTGAAACAACAAGAATCAAAGATTTGGTCAATTACTCTATAACACTTGAGTCAATAACTTTGAGCAACAGCTGTAATTATGCTCTACGTGGTGTAGTTTTAGGCTCATGTCAGAAAACTATGAGAGCTAATCATCTTACTTAATTAAACGGTCTCAAAAATGATGATTTCAGTATAAAAGAGCATTATTTCACGAGTTTATATGCGTGCTACTCAAAATCTTATGAGCTCAAACTCACATAAATACTAGAACGAAACAAGAGCCAAATGTACATTAAGCTCCCAAAATTTCATGCTTCCCGAGTGATTAAATTTTCTGTAACCTTGACCGCTACATGGCAATTCTTCTCACAAAGCTGAACCGCCATTTTGGAGCACTATATTTTGGAGATCCTACATCCTCAGGATTCTGATCGACCGGGGACAGTTTGAAAAATCAGGTCAGTTGACATGGAATCATTCTGATATAAACATTATCTATATTCCATCCGCATCTTTTGTTATTGTTAAACAAACCTGTGTGTGTGTGTGGTTTTTTTTTTTTTTTTGAGCAATCACGATTGCTTATTGTTCTCATTTGACCGTTTTTGGTGTCCGTGCCTTTTTCAACTTGGAGCAGAAACCTCTGCAGCACCACCGCCCACGTCCTCTGCTGGCGGCGCGGCGCGGCTGCTCCGGTTTTGAGCTATCCGATCTCCTGGTCGGAGGCGTCCATGTCCTATACACACGCACGTTCACACACATACACACACACGACTTCACATACGCCTACGTGCATACACACAGGTCTACGCACACACACAACTATGCACACGTAACCGCCCAGGAGGAGAGGCAGGCTTGGGGGGGACAGGAGCCGTTTCTAGAAACAATAACTCCAATGAGTAGGGTCCTGTCTCAGTTCGTGATTGCGAAAAACATAATTTGAATTCAAAATTTCAGAATTCAAATATTTTTTTTTTTTACTTTGTAATTATGGTTTTACTTTTGAGCCGAATTTAATAAATTTGTTTTTAATAAAAGTTTACTACTAAGTTGGTAGTGCAAATGCAAATTCTACTGTAATTATGAATTCAATCTCTTACCCAATTGCAGTCCTCTTCCTTAAATATAGCATTGATTTATGATCATTATAAAGTCAAAAATAACCGAAGATGCATGTGTATTGTCTCAATGTTGTATCAGAATGATTCCATTTCAACCGACCGAAATTTTTAAAACTGTCCCTGCTCGATCATCCCCGAATGGGATGAAATTTTATAGAGATGCAGAGATGTCTTTGAAACTAACCTATGCAAATTTTCAGCTTCCGAGATCCGAACCCTGAGGATATAGGATCTCCAAAATGGCAAATCAGCTTTGTGAAAAGAACTGCCATGTTGTGGTCAAGGTTACAGAAAATTTTATTACACTGGAAGCATGAAATTTTGGGAGCTTAAAGTACATTTGTCTGTTGATTCGTTCTAGTATTTATGTGAGTTTGAGCTCGATTTTGAGTAGTACGCATATAAACTCGTGAAAAAACGCTCTTTTATACTGAAATCATCATTTTTGAGACCGTTTAATTAAATAAAATGATTAGATCTCATGATTTTCTGACATGAGTCTAAAACTACACCACGTAAAGCATAATTACAGCTGTTGCTCAAAGTTATCGACTCAGGCGTTATAGAGTAATTGGCCAAAAACTTTGATTCTTGTTGTTTCAAATTAGCAACTTTGAGACCGCGTAATTGAAAAAGTTGATTAGTTGCCATGGTTTTCTAACCTGAACCTTAAAGTTCACCACTCGGACTATAGCTACAGCTGTGTCTCAAAGTTGTTGACCCGTCGCGATCAAAGTTATTGACCTCTAAACTTGGCCATTTTAAAAAAAATCATCGACTTTGAGACCGTTTAACTACTAAAGCCAAGAGAAACGAAAACTATTTTATGTTTTTCTTTGTACTATACTGTGGTGAGTAGTTAATCATATACTTCTTTCCGAGGGTTACTCCCGGCTTTAGCAGATATCCAGGCCCAAACACGGCAAAAAAAAGTTTAAAAAATTGAATTTTTAATTGACCTTTGCCCTCAAAGCCATGAGTGAGTCACCAAAATATTTATACTAGAATGTACCTAGTATTAAGTAGTATTCTTATTTAAAGGAATTGGCGCGATTCACTCATTGCTTTTGAAGCAAAGCAATCATATATTTAGCTCTTTTTTCTCACGACCCTAAACTTTGACCTCCACTCGAGGGCCAAGAAGTCAAATTAGAGCGGAAAGAAGCTTCCCTTTTTTTTTAATCACAATACTAGTAAAATATCCTGAAAGTTTCAGGAAAATTGAAGGCGTCAACTATCAAGCCCCCATTCAATCTGTTCAGCTTTTAAAAAAATGACTCTTAACCCTTTCAGGGGCGGTGGTAGAGCTGTGAAACCACCAATTCATAAATTTTTTTCTCTTTTTTTTCCGAATGTTTTGAATCAATATCGCTTGAGTCCTCTTCTTTTGAGTTCAATGAACAAAATGAGATGGCAGAATAACAAAAAAATATTTTTTCGTAGACTCAATTTCTTGTCCAAATCATCAAATTTTCAATTTTTCGTTTACCCCAAAATTGGAATTTTGTTTCAGATTGTAAAATTTTTAATTAGCGCTGAAAGAGTGAATCATTTTTCTTGATTTTACCTGAGGTACTAAATCATATTGTTCTAAATGATTCAAATTCATTTTTACATATGTAAACATGTTTTTGTCCTTCCCCAGATGGGGGGTGTGAACTAATGGGGACACCACCCCAGCGAAAAAAGTTACCAAAAAAAAATTTTTTAACTGAAAAATCTATGTCTAGATGATCAAATAAACCTACTTGTGGTGTTTTTTCTTCATATTTCTCAAAAATTAATGATGCGCTTCTGAAAGGGTTAAAGAGTCCCCACTTTGCCAGCCTCCACGAACTACAATTTTGAATTTTTTTTCAACTATTGTGCATTTTTATACTTTTAAAGTATCAATAAAAAAATTGATAAAAATGGATAGTGAAAAAAGTTTTTTTTTTTTTAATTACACCCGTAAAGTCACCTTAAAATCAAGCCTCTAGACTAGAATATTCCCTAAAAAAATAACGGAAATTCCATGTGACGGAACGGGAGATTTGGTGTAGTTTTGTCACTAGATTTTGTTTTATAAATACAAATAAAACAAGCTAGAAATTTTATTTGTGATAGGAACAGTACGGGTCATAAGAATTGCATAGATCATTAAAGATTATTGTATTCTAAATGAAATAATTAAAGAATATGCAATAAAATGCACGTGACGAGACGGGACTCGTATCTGTCCCGTTCCGTCACAGGCATCTTATTGCCTGTCGTTCTATTATTTTCTTCAAACTGACAAATTTGTGATGTCCTACATAATTCTTGTGTCAAATCTCCTTTTGCTATGAAAGGTAAAAATTCTAGCTTGTATTATTTGTATTCATGAAACAAAATTTTGTCACAAAACTACTTCAAATATCACCTTCCGTCACATGGAGTGGTCCTTTTTTTTCTTTTAAATATATATTCATTATCCTTTTCTAGTGGGATCATGTTGACTTTTTTCAAAAGAGTAGTAAAATATTCTTTATACGTAAGACAATTTTTTTGAGGGGTGACAGTAGAACTAGAGTGGTTATTAGAAAACCGAAGATAGTGTCAAGCGCCATGATGGTTTCATAAATCTTTATTGACCATTGACCGTTAAAAACTGAATGGGGAGTACATATAACTGCCCTACTGTAAGGAGATAAATGCATTTGAAAATGATGATTAATTGGAGGTCGAAGCGCGAAATGGCTAGGGTCGGGTAGGGCAGGGTAATCATTTCAATCGCTGTTGTGTCACCTCCATAGGTGAATTAATCGTTATTGAATGCAAACAAATGAATCGTTTAAAATACTCACTTTTTGAATATCCTCCCATCGAAACGACCAGCTGAAAATCCTCGCTGAAGTTCCTCACATTGCTGCTGATGTCCAGCACTGATGAGTTGTCATACGTGTTGCGTTTTCTCCTTCCGAGACCCCTCTGGCCGTCGCAGAAGAGCTGAAAGGGTTAAGCGCTATGGTGAGGTGGGGAAATAAAAGATATTTTCACTATTTTTAAAGAGGGCGCATCAACATGATTTGTTGCGAGGATGCTTTGGGGGCTGTCCACAAATGGCGTCACACTTTAAGGGCAGGTTAAATTGTGAGTTTGTGACGAGGGGGAGGAAGGGGGTGACTTCACGCATTTTCAATTAGAATTAAATTGTGTGTGTTTCCCACTTTTCAATTTTTTTTTTCTGAAAGGGCATATTCAAAAACATGGAGTAAGTTGCTTTTTTGACTTATTTTCTCTCGTGAAAAAATAATCTTAAACAACTGTCAGCCCTTGTTTCTATTTTCGCTGCTGACGTCACAAGTGAGCAAATCGCTGGGTTTACCAGAATAAAGTTCCAGGGCTCTACCAAACTTCACTAAATGAATATTTTATTTTACTAACAATTCTCGTTCTGCCAATAAATTGCTCGCGGTTAAAAAATCACTAAAATGAGATATTTTGCCAGGAATGAAACCTACAAGCTCCTGTTCAAGACGGTTTTCATCATTTGTGACGTCACACGATGAAACACTTTGGTTTAAAAATTTGACAATAAAAAAAAATTAAAAATTAAATGTTAAAAAAAAATTTCCTGCGTCCATGTCATTATTATTATTATTATTATTATTATTATTATTATTATTTTGCTCATTCTGCAATTTTCAGTGACTAAAATTAGTACTTTTGACCGAAAGAAACGTCCCGAATATGAAAAAATATAGCACATAATGAGACAAATGGTGGAGGGGATTAGTGAAATTTTGACTGTTTGAGACAAGAAGAAGAATGGACAATAATAAGTGTGACATGACGTGTTTTTATAAGAGTATGCTTACGAAAAACACACGGCTTTTGAGATTAACTTGTAACGTTTACGCCTATTAGGAAACTTTTTCTTGACACCCAAGCAGTTTTAGAAATTTTTCGTAAAACCCTTAGTTCGTTTGTGGGGGAAGGGGTTATTCTTTAATATGACGCCTCAGATTTGATGCCATAACTGTCTTCAAATCCGATTCTGTTTAAGATCTTCAAAGAATTTAATAGTACTGGGTATTTCAATGTTATTACTCAACCCTCCTTCAACAAAAGGACAGAGACTATTCTTAGGTTTCGAGTTGTTTTTTACTAGATACTTTTCTCACCACTAAGCAGTGTTGCCAGGTGGTCAAATCCAAATTTCTCCACTTCCCTTCTAACTTTTCCCCCAAAAGCGATGTTTTCTATCAAAATTCCCCAAATTCAAAAATTATTTTTCCACTAATGTTTTCATAAAATGAATCGACTTCCTATGATATTTTTGTCTCTTGAAAATTTTTTTCCCCCCAAAAAACGAAATTTTCTTATAAAATTCTCCAATTCCCCCCCCTCTCCATTTTCGCTTTTTTTTTTTCAAAAATCTTCTTAAATACAAGCGCCTGACCGAAAAATAAGAAATAGTCGAATATTTGTTTTCTACTCGCATTTACTACTCTGCTTCTGTATGCACATTAAAACTATGAACTTAGTATGTATTTATCCAAGAACATTCTTCATCACACTCACTTACTTTTACCCGTTTCACGTATCAACTAATTTCTCACGCAGAACATTAGTATAATACTCCACATAATGCGAAATCCATAAAGTTGAGCAAAGCTAAACCAACGCTGTTTGATAAACAACGTAACTACCAGATGTAAATACGCGAATTCAAATGCGAAAAGAATTCTTTTTTTCTTCTCATCAGGTTGTCCCCACGAAAGAAATTTTTCCCCAGAAAGCACAAGATTTCCCCAAAATGGGGAAATTTTTTCTAATCTAGCAACTCTGCCGCTAAGACTTCTTAGGAGGGAGATGTGACCTGATTGAAGGTGAGAGCGCCAACAAACTGGTAGATACAGTCAATTTATCTCACCAGAGAGTGTCCACAGCAAGGTGCGGTTCGATTCTTGAATTGAAGGCAAAGCTTGCGGTATGTAGCAGTAAGTTACCGCCCAGCCAGAAACTGCAGGCTCTGGATTTGATAACCGGGCTGTCTGAAATATCGCATGCAGTTCTGGCCAGCATGCAGTTCTTTGGATATGCCCAGATATTTAAATTTTGAGCCCTCCTGCAACAAAATCTCAATTGTAAGGAAAGTCACTAGGTTTAACGAGTTTTGGTGAGTAATGGAAGGCATCTTTTTACATGATATTTAGGTGGATGCAGACGGTGATTTGCGTGATCAATTTCTCGCCAAGTCCTCAAATTTGGTACTTTTCTTAAAATTTCGGTAGGCTTTAAGGCCTTATAACTCGATTACGGGCTGGTAGAGGAGGGCAAATAATTTTTGCTTAAAAAATATGTCTCAAAATGCTCTTTCGATGGCTACATTTTTCAACTTTTTTCAAAACATAATAAATAGTTCACTCATTTGCAGCATACTAAAAGTAAGTTTCGGGAGATTTCATTTCCGGACGACGATTCCATTTTCTCTTACGATCCAGTAATATTGAGTCAATGCTTTAAAGAATTTTTTTCAAGGTAAATTTATGTGTCTTAAAAATTCCGTCGCTACGTGTCGATTCCTTACTTGTTGACAATCAGCAAGTTCAGAGCAAGCGACGACTTGTGCAGACAACCGTAAAGATTCTCCATCCAGCATGTCTTGAAACATGAACGCCTTGAAGGTGAAACTGACGGACAAAGGATTCTTGGGGTCCCTCTGAGGATGAAAAGGGGCGACAGGACGATAAGAAGGATTGCGGCATCTAGGAAAAAAAGAGCGAATCAAAATGAATTTGGTTTGTCAAGTTATTATACCTATAAGATGTGTCGAAATAATAACACTCTGCTGGCTAAAGACTGGTTCGTCTGAAGGAAAAGCTATTTGATCCACAGAGCGCGGTGATTTTAGACATTAAAGTTAAAATAAGTAAGAAATTAACGGAACAATTATCATATTACTTATTTCCTGAAAACGTTACCAGAAACCAGAGGAGTCTAAAAAATTCTTTCAGCTCTCAAACCAACAGACGGCAAGCTCGCTTAAAAAGGTTTTAAAAAACCTTTTAAAATTGTCTTAAGCACGAAAAGATCTAGTTGAATTGGAAATTCAGAAAAAAATAACAAATTAGTTTAACTGTAAAAGCAATTATGGAAACGTTCCTTCAAAATAATGGGCAGCTGACGTGCCTAATTTCTGCCAATAACGATTCGCAAAAACAGGTACGTTTTCATGGTCAATCAAGCAGTAATGCTAACACAGCCAAAGCTAACTTAACATAACAAACATATACCTGCAAAGAACTTTGCCTGCATTTCTTACAGAGTAAAGGATTTCAGACCAGATCGCTGTTATTTAGAATTCTATCACTTTGGATGGGCCTTGCGCAAGCTGAAGACGATGCATCTAATAAATACCCTCTGTTAATCTTTAAACTGGTGGCTAAAAATATTTTCACACTAGTGAGAAGTCTGCATTCGTACAACTTGTAGAAATTCAGGAAACTGTTTTCACGATGATACTTGATTTTCTCAGGAAGTGCATGAAAATCTGTATAATCCCGAAACGCTTCACGGAAATTATCAGTAGCGTTTTAGAATTATTTACAGTATACTGAAAAAGTTTGCTTATTTACCAGAAAAAAAAAGTTCTCATAAGTTTTTTAAGTTTTCTAGCCAACGGATAGCAACTGCGCGAAGGAGAACTCTAAAAACGTAAACACAAATACAAATACAAATGCAATGGCTTAAAGTCCAGAAGAATAAAGATGAGTTCAGAATTAACGCTTTGCCTCTGTCGCCCGAAGTGACGAAGTGTTTTCTTACATAGACACCCTTTTCAGTATTTGACGTTAGAGACATTTATCTTCAATATTGATATTTTAACTATAGGAAAAAAAAACTTGATCAGATAAGAATCCAAATTTAAGAACAGAAAAGAAAAATAAAGTCTAGTGTTAAGTCCCTGATATTTAATTTGAATTTTATTATCTTGAAATCAAATTATGTTTTTCTTAATCACCAGTTGTGATAGGACCGTTGCCTTGCTAAACGCAAAAGTCGAATCTGCATCTGAATTCAAAATGATAAATTGCCGTTTAAAGTTGAGTGCCTCTATGTATTTGGTACAAATTTAAATTTTTCAGAATTCAAAAAATATTTCAAAAAATATTTATTATTTACAATTGACCATAAAATATTGTATTCAGTTGAAAATGTGACAAAGAATCACTTAGTGATCGTAACTCAATTTTGATAAAAAGTGCAGGTACGATTTTTTTGCTTAGCATACTCGTTGGATACTCTTTGGGTTTCTTCTCTTGGGTTGCATATTTACCAGGAACTAAAATTTTCTCAAAAGCTTTGCCTTTAACCGGCCCAGTTCCTGAGATAGGCGACCTAGGCGGCCGCCTAGGGTGGCTGGTTTTAGGGGTGACAAATCTCGAAGTTGAAACATTATTAGGTTTTTTAAGTACGAATATTTATCTGCTTCAGCGCTATAGGATTCACAGTTTCAATGCTAATAATAATAATAATAATAATAATAATAATAATAATTTAGAGTGTGTACCAGTGCTTGGATATGCAAGACACAGTTGGGAATTTAACTAGAAATTCAATTTAATTTTATAGGCGGCAAATTTCGTGAATTAAAAATCTTTTGAAAATATTAATATGTTACAGTGCCATAAAATGCAATACTTTAATGCTAAAAAAGATAAAAAAGATAAGTTTGAAATTTAACTAGAAACGAAACTCACTTTAATTTCAAGCACTTTTCTATTATTTTTATTTTATTATATTTATTTAGTTTTTTGTTATCATCATCAATATTATTCAATTAGCCGGGGGGGGGGGGCTCTCTTTAATTTCGCCTAGGGCGGCAAAACTACTAGAGCCTCTGATGATTGAACTGTGACGCAGTCTTTTCTTTCAAAGACTCCCTTTTCAGTTATTGATGTCTGCGATATTTATATCGCTTCAACTAATACTGTAAATTCTTAGATTGGGGGTTGGGTTCTTATAATTGCCAAAAACATAACTTGAATTCAAGACGTCAAAATTCAAACGAATGTCAGAGACTGGTTGCTAGATGTCATGTGTTGGATGATCGATGTTGTTCGCTAGATGCTGGGTGTAGTGTGCTGGATATTGTATGTTGTGTGCTGGAAGCTCGATGTTGTGTGCTGGATGCTGGATGTTGTGTGCTGGATGCTGGATGTTGTGTGCTGGATGTTGTGTGCTGGATGCTGGATGTTGTGTGCTGGATGCTGGATGTTGTGTGCTGGATGCTGGATGTTGTGTGCTGGATGCTGGATGTTGTGTGCTGGATGCTGGATGTTGTGTGCTGGATGCTCGATATTGTCTGTTAGATGCTGGATGTTGTGTGCTGGATATTGGATGTTGTGTGCTGGATACTGGATGTTGCTTGCTGGATACTGGATGTTGCGTGCTGAATACTGGATGTGGTGTGCTTGATATTGTGTTCTGGATGCTAGGTTTTGTGTGCTGGATGCTGTTTATGTCTGAAGTGTTATGTACAGTCGGTATAAATAAAGTTAATTCCGGTGGACATGGACGAAGATCTAAAGACCATCGCCGCCTCCGCCCACGAAAAGCTCCCGCGTGCAGGGGCCAGTGGACCTAAAAAGTATAGGACATCAACTACGACTAAGTGAAGATAATAAGAATCGCAATTGCTCAACTTTTGTGACTGGACTGTGTGACAGGAAACTGAGCGGATGTCAAAAGAAAGTGGATCGACGTAGTAGCTCAACTTACCCGTCGCTGAACACCAGCTGAGCCAAATCGTGCGATGCCGAGTCAGCAACTTTAACGGGTCTGTTATCTCTGTACACTTCGCCAACATCCACACCGTTGCCCAAGAGATCCAAGCTGCTGGAAGGAAACGTACGAGGACTGGCGAGTACTTTGTTACCAGGCACTCGAGATATGATTACGTCTTTCAACATTGCGTAGTTCCAACCTGAACGAAAGATGAAAATAATATTTCGCTTAGGCAAAGATTTTGGCAAATCACAAAGAGGAATCACACACAGAAATTTCCAAAGAAAAAAAAAGAAAAGAAAATGCACTAAAGCAATAAAGAGTTTTTGGAGGCCACATTCTATCAGCCAACGTTCTCCCTTCTTAATGGAGAATCACATAAGTTGTGTAATAATAAAAGTATTCAAAAAGCAATCCAAAGCGCTTATTGATTAATTTTTTGACGCAAAAAGTGTTTGCCCTTGTGTCCCGGTCATCGAGATATCTTAAATAATTAAAAACTGAGCGTATGTACCTATCTATGAATCTGTCTGTCTATCGATGTCCAAGTTAGTTCTCCCGAACGCCAGTAAATTCACCATCGAACCAGGTATCGATGGATTCGTAATTTTCCCGTCTTGATGTTTGGCTATTTAACATAATCCTTTGATAGTAATTAGCACATAAATCATTTAAAACCATTAATTATGATCCTTTTTTGGACATAGAATTACTATTTCGACATAAAATCGCTATTATTCGAAGGCTTTCCTTCATTCGAGTTATTATTCAGTGCTTTATCTCAACTTTCCGTTACAATGCTTTTATTGAAATTTGTAGCGTGAAGAAAATCATTGAGAACAAATATCTGTTGCCATTTTTTTCTCGAATGCGAACAAATAAAATTCTGTGTTTTGTTTTGAGGCTTTTCCTGTAATTGGGAGATTTAAAATGTTTCCTTTTGGTGTTGTTTTTCTGGAATCTGCCACAAAATTTTACAGTTTTTTTTTTTTTTTTGTTCAAGCGTGATTGTTGAACACGTGTCACTCAACATAACTTTTATTTTCGAGGTAAACCGTGCAAAGTCGGGTGACGCAGTTAGTAGAGGCATAAAATTTGCCGAAATTTTAAGAAAAGTGCCTACTTTAAAGGCTTAGAGACAAATTGAAGATACCGCAAGATATCCCCGTCTGCATGTAGCAGGACATCCATCTACACAGCAGGAAAAAAGATGTCTTCCATTACTCCACCAAAACGCGTTAAATTTGACGACTTTTCTAAAACTTCAACAGACTTTAAGACCTTATATTTCGATAACGGGGATATGAGGGCAAATAATTTATGCGTGCAGAAACATTTTTACTATTCTCTGTTGATTGCTACTCATTTATTTTTTTTTCTCTTTTTTCACTATCGTATGGTTTCCTGGTAAGATTATTCCTATTAGCTTTTCTTCTAAAAAATTCTATACTGAACAGCCAATTTTTTTCTCATTTAAGCTTCCCTTATTGATCACTGAAGTTTCTTTCCTTTGCAAATTCATATTGACCAATTAATTTCCTTCCTTTTGCGAATGTTCTATAAAGATCACAGGGGAGAAAGGGCGAAATTTCAATGTACAGTGGTGGTAAAAAAAAATTGCATCACCCGCGCCGCAAAGGGGAGAGGAATGTCATCCCGACTACATTCAACGCACAGTCAAGCATCCCGCTGATTCACAAGTTCTGAGGTTATTTGTCCCTTTTGAAAATACTCACAGTTACAAATAGGATTGATTGGTATTTTACAATAACAAATAATAACCAGCAGTAATCTATAATTAGCATGATCGACAATGAAATCAATTTAATTAGCGATTTAATGACAAACAGTTAATGCGATAGTTTGTTTAAGGTAAAAACCTGGGTCCCCTCTGAACTGGTGAGAAAAAATCCAGGGGTTCCACAAAAAAAAAAAAAAAAAATAATTTGAATTATCTCATCTTGAATTCAAATTATGTTTTTCGCAATCACGAGTGTGTGTGCATATGTAAGCGTGTGTGTTTGTGTGTGGAGGGTATGTGTGTGTGTGTAGGCATGTGTGTTTGTGTCTGTGTGCAGGCATGAGTGTGTGGGTAGTTGTGTGGATGTGTGTGTGGGGGTATGTGTATGTGTGTGTAGGCATATGTGTTTGTGTCTGTGTGCAGGCATGAGTGTGTGGGTAGTTGTGTATATGTGAGTGTGTTTGTGTATGTATGTGTTTGTGTATGTATGTAGGTGTATATATGTATATGTGTGTAGGGTGCGTGTATGTATGCGTGTAAGTGTAGGATATTGACGAAACCTGGAGACGGTTTTCGCTAGAGGTGCAGCATCGTGAGGATCCGGTCGACGGTGATGCTGTGGAGGGTGGCGGTGGGAAAAATGATAGGACATCAAAAACAGTCAAATGAAAGCAATAAGCAATCGTGATTGCTCAAAAAAAAAAAAAAAAAAAATTGAATTTTGACATCTTGAATTCAAATTATGTTTTTCGCAATCACGAGTGTGTGTATGTAGGCGTGTGTGTTTGTGTGTGGGGGGTATGTGTGTTTGTGAGTAGGGGGTATGTGTATGTGTGTAGGCATGTGTGTTTGTGTCTGTGTGCTGGCATAAGTGTGTGGGTAGTTGTGTATATGAATGTGTATGTGGGGGGGTATGTGTATGAAAGCATATGTGTTTGAGTGTGTGTGCAGGCATGAATGTGTGGGTAGTTGTGTGTATGTGTTTGTGTATGTGTGTGTAGGGATGTGTGTGTGTGCGTGCGTGTGTAGTTGTGTATGTATGCGCGTATGTGTAGGACATGGATGCAACCTGGAGACAGCTTTCGCTATAGGAGCAGCATCGTGAGGACCCGGTCGACGGTGATGGTGCGGAGGGTGGCGGTGGGAAAATAAAAAGATAGGACATCAAAACAGTCAAATGAGAACAATAAGCAATCGTGATTGCTCAAAAAAAAAAACGAGCATAAAAAAGGATTCCACAAATAAAAGAAATTAAGAAACGCTGCGCTTAGATCATAGTTTCTCAATCTTTTCTGACCACCGAAGCTTTTGAAAGAATTTCCGGGCGTGTGAGGTTTAGCTTTTAACCCCCCCCCCTCCCCTGCGCCTCTTCCTTCTTTCTTTCTTTTTTTTTCTTTACTTTTTTTTCTCCTTTCGCAAAAAAACCTTCGACTCGCGGACCGCTGAAAATTGGAAAGAAAAAAAAAACAAAAACAAAAGCATAATAGAACCAATAATCCTCGTTTTCTTTTTTTGCATATAAAACTTTTGATTTGGGGATTGTCAAAAAACTTTTCCCGGGCGTGAGGGAATTTTTTTTTGAGCAATCACATTGCTTATTATTCTCATTTGACTGTTTTTGATGTTCCTATGTTTTTATTTTCCCCCCGCCTCCCTCTGCAGCACCACCGTCGACCGGCCTCACGATGCTGCTCCTCTAGCGAAAACCGTCTCGAGGTTGCGTCCATATCCTACACACACACGCATACATACACACACCATCTCACACACACACACACATACACACACATACACTCACTCCTACACACCCATACACACCCCTACAATAATGGATTTTAAACTTGCGGCAAGTTTTAGTCATCAATGTATTTCTTTCAAATTTGCCAACTTTTAAATCCAATATCAAAGAAAGTAAAAAATTGTTTTCTAAATGAATCGAAGAACATGGGAAAATCCAACATCTATGAGGAACTGCTATGGAACTTGGTAACCGTTTAGATCTGAACTTTTTTTTTTGTCGGTGACACCGTCTACCCCGAATCTCATTTCGACCGAACATGGCTTCTTTTTCACATTTATGTTTTGTTGGGATATCATTACTTTTTAAAAAACTAAATCAAAGGTTATGTTCTAATTTAGACAATTATAAATGCAACAGCATATGCAAATATATGTTTTCCTTTCTTTTCTCTGCTTTTACGGTGCACTGATTTGTGGTTTCTCTTTATTAGAAGTTTTGAAGATATTTCGATAACTGGGGAATTGGCGCGATCGCCAATTTCGGGCAATAATCGTCTTTTGTTTTTTTCATTTTATCAGCAAGGCCGAAGTACATTAGCTCTTGGTCTTTGGCGTCCTCAAATTTGTCGACAGTTAGGAAAATTGCTAAGACTCATCTCGAAATCTGTCTGGAATTTCTTTATTGTTCGGAGGGATTATCATAATGTAGATCGTAAAATATGCATAATTGGCGAAAATATTTCCTGATTGTTGAAATTATTGCTGCCATTTTTGCTCCTGTGGTAAAATTTTGCATTTAATTGAGATCTAAAGGTTCATAAATTTTAAAACTGGTTATTTTTGATTGTAAGGGCATAGCTCTAGATTTGCAATTTTTTGATGGATCATTTTTCATTTTAGTGGAATTTAAAGTGCTGCTTAAAGCCCCATCTTTGTTAGAAATTAAATTGTCAATTTAATGCTTCAACAAACTTGTTTTAGCAACGTTTCATGAGCCCATTTGTTTTGATTTATTTGGCGAAATATTTTGCAATCGCGCGGTGAAGTGATTACGCAGTGATGCTCATAAAAAATAGCGTAGTTTTTTGCTATTTTAATGTAGTTTTTTTGCCTTTTTAGTTTTTTCCGTTTACATGTGCATGAAAATATATCTTTATACCAAATTTCAAGTATGTGAGACCCTTGGAAGTTCGTGAACATTTTGATGAGTGAGTGAAACAGTGTTAAAAGTTACACTTTTCAGATCTTAATAATTCCATAACTATAAGAGGTACGCTCATGAAATTTAAGCTTATAGGTCTTCTATGCAGCTCTATTAGACATACAAAATTTAAAGCACTTAGATTTAATACTTTTTGAGAAATGAGGGGGTTAAAAGTAGCTTGAAATGGTTCGTGTACGATATACACTGGCAGATGTATCGCCTGATTTCCGAACTTGGCTGACACACTGCCGTGTGTCTAAATATTTGACCTGAAATGTGATCAAAGCATTATTTTTTCATTTTTCGCCAAAAATGGTCAATTTTTGAAGCACGATCTCATAAACTATTGATCGTGCAGAACGCCACTTTAACTTTAATTGTTCAAAATTTAATGTACTTTAAACTCCACATTTAAAATCAAAAGTTGCATAGTTTAGGAGTTAGAAAGGAAAAACTAAGAAAAGTAAGAAAATTTCGCAGTTGCAGTGAGCACAGGCTTTTGAAAACTGCAATCTTAGATTTACACTACCCTAACTGACGCAAACAACATGTTAAAAAATCAGAACAACATCGTGCTTTGCGATTTTAGCCCCTATTTTCTTCTTTACTAATAATAAAGCTCAAAGTCTCTCTGTCTGGAGGATGTCTGTAGAATGTCTGGAACTCTGTGACGCGCATTGCGCGCGTTCGGCCGATTTTCATGAAATTTGGCACAAAGTTAGTTTGTAGCATGGGGGTGTGCACCTCGAAGTGATTTTTCGAAAATTCAATTTTGTTCTTTTTCTATTTCAATTTTAAGAACATTTTAAGCAGCAATTGTTGCAGGTTTATTTTGGAATGAACAGAAAGTCTTTTGATGTAAAATGGAATTGCGCGTTTTTAATTTCGCAGAACATCGGCAGAAGTTTGGGTCATCGCACACAAAAATATAAAAAATGTACCGCACAACGTGGGAAGACGCAGCATTAAATAGATTGGAGACTCGAGACAAGCAAGGTCCATTTATTCCGTGAAAATTTGCTCTAAACACATAAAATTAATGAAGTATCAATCTAAAAAATGAAACGGAAACAGGAAAATATAAATACCCGTTAATGAGCTAACCGTTCCTACTCGAACTTTTTTGGGGAAAATTTTGGTTATTTGAATTAACACAGTAGACAAACACAGTAATTGTTCTAGCGACTTTTTTTTAATCAAAAAAAAAAAGAATTTGTTTCAAATCCAAATTTGATGCGGAAGATCATAATGTGTGGTATTATTTAAAAGCATAACACAATCGGCGGTTTTTGTTAAATATGTAATGGTTTTAAAAGCAATTTATTAAAGTAATTTCCCAATGCTGTCTTGCAACGAGATTCGAGATGGTCCAACCCGTAATTTAAAAAGACAAAAGTTATTTTAGCTTAAACCAAGGTGAACCGAAATAAGAGTTCTTGTCATTTCTCCGATTTTGTAACTTTGCACTCGCAAACAAAGCTTAGCATCATTTGATTTTGTTTCGCGCACTACATACTTGCAAACGATAATTTTCTATAGTATCAGGCATTAGGCAGGCGCACCTATCGCAATACTACACACAGCATACCCGACAGGCGGATTAATCTAACCATAGACTACTATTTCGCCCCTTTTGTGGATTTCACAGACTGGAATCGAAACTAGCCGTGAAGGAGACAGAAGTCACCTCATTAAAGCTAAGAGTGCGGTAGGTAAAGCAAATTTATCTGCTGTATGTTTACGGCATCCCACTGGTGGGATAAATTTTCTTCATCCACCAGTTTTTAGGCACTCTCAGCTTCAATAACATTACATCTGTTTCATCCTTCGGCTAAACCTTGATTCGAGCCTGTTGTGGTCATTATTAGCGCCCACACCAGCCATCGAATGGGAAAACCGAACCGAAATTACATCGCAGTCATGACGCGGGCTGTTTGCTTAGAGGATAAGATCAGAAAGTAGAATCAGTTCCAGTGTCACAAAATTGGAGTCGAATATTCAGATATTGACTTCTGAAAAACATGCATTTAATAAGATAGGCATCGAGTAGTTAATAACAATAATTTATTATAACTTTCTTTCTTTGTCGATATTTTTCCATGTTATTCAGAAAAGAAGAAAATAATTTGAAATTTTATCTTCGTCTCGCGGGAATGATTTAAATGTGAAATGCACGGACAATGACCGAGAAAGTGAATAGAAAAATAGTATTTCAATTATAAGTAAGAATAGGCAAAAACTCAACTTAATCTAACACCCAAATTAATGTTTTGTTAAATTTTTGACAAAGTCAAAAAAAAAAAAAAAAGTTCACAATTAGCCACAACTACTACTTTTGTGCAGAATACGGCTCAAAGCACGCGGCCCAGTACTGCGGCTGACATTTCCTCTCCTAGATCTTAACACATTGAAAATTATTCAAACACTTTACAAAAAAAAAGAATAAATAATAATAATAATAATTCCTCAAAACCAGTAAACTTATCTAAGAGCAAATATTACCTATTGACCCATCTGGATAGTGTTAAAGGCGAAACTCACACTACTGCAACATGACTAGCAAGGCAATGAGTTTTTATTGTACGCTTCTGTGAAAAAGTTGTGCATGTTATTTTTTTTTCTAAGTTATTGTTTTACGAAAAGCAAGGGCTAAACGCAGAAAGGAAAAAAAAAAAAAAAAAAAGAACATTAATTTGAATTCTGAAATTTTGAATCCAAATTATGTTTTTCGCAATCACGAACTGAGACAGGACCCAACTCGTTGGAGTTATTGTTTCTAGAAACGGCTCCTGTCCCCCCCAAGAGTGCCTCTCCTCCTACGTGTGCATAGTTGTGTGTGCGCGTAGACCTGTGTGTATGCACGTAGGCGTGTGTGAAGTCGTGTGTGTGTATGTGTGTGAACGTGCGTGTGTGTAGGACATGGACGCCTCCGACCAGGAGATCGGATAGCTCAAAACCGGAGCAGCCGCGCCGCGCCGCCAGCAGAGGACGGTGGGCGGTGGTGCTGGTGTCCCTGGTCCATGTTGAAAAAGGCACGGACACCAAAAACGGTCAAATAAGAACAATAAGCAATCGTGATTGCTCAAAAAAAAAAAAAACAGAAGTATTTTAAGTGTAGCTTTTAATTTTAAAAGTTCTATAAAATATTCTTTTATTAGACATTGAAGTAGTGTTTCGCATTATTAACACATTGACGTTTGAACGATATCCACAAAAAAGCTGACGGTTGCAATATTGTGTTGTTCTTCTGCAGAGACAGCGAATACATTTGTACGTTTAAAAAAGTCATAGACGAAATTCTAATGTAGAAAAACCACGTTATAATTGGTTTGCTTATTTTGTTGAACAATTTTTTTCCTTTTTTACGAAGAAACCAACTTTCATAATTTCTGTTTTAAAAAGGTATACGGTCCCCTAAAGTGGGAAAAAATGAATTTTTAAGCATAGCGCAAAAACTACTGAAAATTTTGAGACCAAATTTTGGATTCTCACATAAAAGCTCTTCTAGATTGTTTTTCTGTTAAAATTTAGTATAGTTTCAGATCATATTTTTTTCAAAAAATATTAAAATAATTCATAAAAAAGCTAAGATTACATTCTAGGTGTTGTAAATGATGAATTTATTATTGGGTCAATTCATATTTTGATGTAAAAAAACAATATTTGCCGTGCCTAATGTAGTTTTTGTGTTATGAGTAAAAATATCAAAATACGTTTTAACATTACGAGAGGAATTTTTCAAAACTCGATTCTGAAGTAATGGCTGGATCCAATGAAACAAAACTTTGTATACAAAGTTGAAAAAGGATGCGGATCATAAATATGTGATAAAAAAGGGGGGTTCTCGTTGAAAAATTTGAAGTTGATGCTCGTTTCAATGTGAAGACGACCCCTTAACAACAATTTTTTTTAAATTCTTATGTAAAACGCTTTATTCCTGAAGCAAAAACACCTTACACGTGTCTCTAATGTCAATACTCTTTGAATACGATTGAGTGCTTCGTTTTTTTTTCTATGACTGTACCTTGAGACACTGTTAATTTCCAAGAATATATTTTCATGCAGCCATGTTTTTGTAATCTCTAATAGTAACCTTCACCACTAAATGGTGCCATAGTAAAAATCAGAATCAAAGGAGTAAAATTGACGATTTTGTGACAGAAAGCAAATTTCATGCTGCCCCCAGCTTGGTGATTCTCTATTCTAGACTGAGGAGATCATAAAAACGACGAAAGTGCAGTCTCTGGATCGCACAACCGGACTGTTTAACCCTTTTAGGGGTGGTGGTCGCGCTGTGAAACCACCAATTTATAAATTTTTTTCTCTTTTTTTTCCCGAATGTTTTGAATCAAGGTCGCCTGAGTTCTCTTCTTTTGAGTTCAATGAATAAAATGAGATGGCAGAATAGCAAAAAAAAAATATTTTTTTCGTAGGCTCAATTTCTTGTCCAAATCATCCAATTTTCAATTTTTCGTTTACCCCAAAATTGGAATTTTGTTTCAGATTTTAAAATTTTTAATGAGCGCTGAAAGAGTGAATCATTTTTCTTGATTTTACCTGAGGTACTCAATTATATTGTTCTAAATGATTCCAATTCGTTTTTACATGTGTAAACATGTTTTTGTCCTTCCCCAGGTGGGGGGTGTGAACAAATGGGGACACCACCCCCAGCGGAAAAAGTCGCCAAAAAAAAATTTTTAACTGAAAAAATCTATGTCTAGATGATCAAATAAACCTACTTGTGGTTGTTTTTCTTCAAATTTCTCAAAAATTAATGATGCGCCCCTGAAAGGGATAATGCATGTTCACGGTGTTCCATAAATGACTGATACATTTGAAAAATCAGTAAAAACTAAACGGGCAGCGATAGAAATATACTGTTTGTTACACTATGCTTGGGACAAGAGTAAATTTTCACACACAAAATTTCAAAATTAGTTACCATGTTCCTCAACAGATGGCGCTACAGGTATTTAGAGAAGACTGCAGATGTGAATATCTGAAAATTTACTCTTTTTCCAAGTATATTGCAAATAAACAGTGTATTTCTGTCGCTGCCCGTTTGGTTTTTATTGATTTTTTAAACATACGGGTCATTATGGCGATTTTAGATTGCGTTTTCTTTTATGCCTTTTAAAATACTGCAGCGCCATCTGTTGAGGAGCGTTGTAACTAATTTTGAAAGTTTTCCTGTCTGAAAATATACTGTTGTCCGAAGCGTAACACAACAAACGGTATATATCTATCGCTGCCCGTTTACTTTTCACTGAATTTTCAAATGTATCGGTCATTTTTGGAACACCTACTTACTGCTTATGATCTAAATGTTGTGTGTAGCGGCCTGTTGCTATTAGCTGACCATCAACAGAATGAAATATCATGCTCTTACCATCTCCTTCTTTCACAATTCCTCTGATTTGCAGATCCTGTCCTACTCGCACCATGGCCCCAGATTTCATCTCTTTGTTGAAACTGCGGCTGCCTTGAGCTTTGGACATGAGGGACATCCGGCAAGCTACGTCACGGGTGTTGCTCCGGAAAACCTTTTTCGTCTGCATGGATCGTCCCTCCGAACTGAAAGCGAAAAAGAAAAAGAGTGACGGGAAGGATATAAATTTTATTGGAATGAAATAAAATAACGACAAAAGGTCAAATATTTGATATTTTCCACCAGTATTTTGCAATGAACGTGGGAGTTGAGAATTGATATAACTGTTAAAAAATAAACTTAGACCCGGTAAATATAAAATATTTTTCCTATTTTCCTTGTTTGACTCAAGTTTTTCTACGTGCTTTTATACAGTATTTGAAATGGAAAAAAATAACTTGAAACTAAAAAAAAAGAACTTGAAAGTTTGGCAAATATTGTAGTTCTATGAAAGTTTACCATACCTGTTGCATCACAAGATGTCATTCAAAATTTTTTATACATTTTTTTTCTGAACTTCATCAACACCAAAATTCAACTTTTCCAGGCTATGCCAAATAAAATATGAATTTTGTTCTTTTCATTCTTACCACGGCCTATGTATTTCGTTACATCAAGCATTATTTATGTATTTATATTTTTTCAATTGGTTAATGTTGTCAAAAAGAGACTTCTTGTAAACCTGAAACACGTGTAAAAAATTTTTACTGCATTTTAGTCAGTTTTAATGCTGTTAGAAGTTTTTAGCTGCTGTAACTGTTTTTGATTGAGACTCAAGATGTGTTCTCTGAAAATCACTCGTAATACATAGCCCATTAAACTACTGGACAAAAAAACAAATAGAGACGCTTACGCTGTTCCACGTATGTCCACCACGTGATGTGTAGTTGCTACGCGGTCCTGTGGCTTGCACATCACCATTACATATTCATCCTCGGCCATGCGCAGCCCCTCCATGTAAGGAAAGCGTAATGTGACAGATATCCATTCCTAAAATATACGAGGTTTTTTTTTTTTTTTTCAAAAAGGAAGCTCATAAAATAATGAAAAATTATCTTTAAAATGTCATTAAGGTGCTAGTCTTTGTAAACCAAATTGTTAATAATAGTAAGAGTGATTTAAATGTTGAAATATTTAGATGACACTGTACAAACAATTCAGAAACATTCCACGAAAGTAATGGGCAGCTAATGTGCCCAATTTGTGCGAGTAATATACCTTGCAAAATGCAGAAACATTTTCAAGTAATTTAATAACTTTTCTGAACAATTCAGAAATTTCTTCGCTTAAAGTCAGTCATGTCTCTAAGATCCTTCAGAAAAAGTGTTAGCACATTTAATAAAACAACTTGGTACCTTCCTGATTCGCCGACAGAGCTACTAATGCATTACTACACCTGTAGCAACGCTAAGATTTGGGTTGCAATAAACAAGCATCTCACTTTCCTCCAATTCCCTCAAAACTACAGATTCCAGACACTTATTCGCTTCATTTTAATTACTCAAAACATATCGCTGTCGTGCTTTAACCGATACACTTTAGAAATACGCTCAGTTAATCTTTAAACTGGGAGCTAAAAATATTTTTCACAACAATGAGAAAACTGCATTCATACAACTCATAATAATTCAGGAAACTTTTTAACAAAAACACTTGATTTTCGCAGAAAGTTGGTGAAAACCAGAAAAATCATATAACGTTCCACCGAAATATCAGTGGCGTTTCGGAACTTTTTAGTGTACTAGTTAAGAGCATTTGAGATTTGTAAAATTCTCTGGAAGCAATAAATAATGAACTGAGTACCATATGATTTGCCTCCAGAGGCGTGCGCAGAGCTTCAGTAATGGGGGTACCGCTATGCCAGGGAGCTTGGGGGCTTAGAGAACCATTAGAAAAGGGGTACAGGGTGGTGAGGAGACTAAATTAGATATGAGTGTAGGACATTGCTGGCATCTGAATTTTTTCAAGTGGGGATTTTTAAAATGGAGTCAGTGAGTCAAAACTAAAACTGAGATTTAGAAATATGAACCTAATCGTAAGCACTCAGGAATGGGGGGTTCGGGGGGTATCTCCCGCGTGGATTTTTTTTTGAAATTTTAGTCTTTAAAAATGCATTTTAGATTAACTTTGGTAATGTTAAGGGGAATATATTCAGGGAATTCTTCCCACGTCCATTTTTTGAAATTGAAACTCAAACTTTTAAGAACACAACGCTCTCCAGAAAAATTTTCGAACTTAGCTTTTAAAGCACACTTTTAGTAGGCGGAAAAGTTCACGGATCTCCTCAGTATTTTCCGAAATTGAAATTCAAGAAATGCAATTGTAGATGACCTTCAATGATATTAACAGAGAGTTTGGGTGCACTCACCCGGATTTTTTTTTTTTTTTTTTTTGAAATTGAAAATCTAGAACAGAAATTTTAGACGATCTTTGATGATATTAAGGTGAGGGGTGGTTTCGGGTACTCCCGGAAAATTTTACAGATTCAGGTCTTAAAAACGAATTTTAGTCAGTCATTAATAGTGAATGGGGTGTGTTTCTCGGGGATTTGAGTGGGAATTTCAGAATCTTTTCGAAATTGGCATCCTAAATATATAAAAGAAATTTCTTATGCCAATAGTGGAAAGGATGGGGTTTGGGAAATCTCCCCCTCCATTTTCTCAAAATGAAAATTTCAGAAACGCTCTTCTTGGCCACCTTTGGTAACGTAAAGTGAAGGGACAAGTTTCGGGGATCCCTTCCTTCCCTTTCTTTGCTATGTCCCTTTCTTTTTTTTTTTTTTTTTTTTTTTTTTTGTTTTAAATACTGATGAAAATATTGTGGAAACTCCTTCCCGAGGTTTTCTTTTTTAAAACCATTTGGGAGTTTTTGGTTATAAATAATAAAATTTTCAATTTCCAGCCTGATATTTTTATTTGTTCGAAATACAAACGTGTGCGGTCTCAGTAAAAATACCTTTAACATTTTAGACTGTTGTGATACCTTTTAGTGATACAGGAGTGACTCTTTCCCAGAGTGCAACAGGAAGAAGAACGGTAGTTTGTCAAGATTATTTCAAAAAAATATTATGAAGATTACTTGAATAACTTTTCTGTAAGAAACTTGGTTGCAATAGAAAGCTAGAAGAAAAAAATCGACACTCACTAATGCCCCTCCCCCCTAAAAAAGAAGAATTTTGCATGCATGATGCATCTCCTGGATCTGTTTAATATTTATACATTGTAGTTACGTAACTGGGAGTGGTGAGGAACGACCTTCTTCCCCAAATAATTCCTCGTTATTGAAAATGGGGAGGGGTGTGGGCACTTTAGCTCTCAACGTGAAAAGAAATATTTTGAAACATTATTCAAATACGACACAAGCTATATTACAAATTAAAAGGGGAGCAAACTCCTCCCAGAAATGTTGCAAAAGACAAGACTAAACCTGCGTTTTTAAAGCGAGAAGTTCAAAAAATTTCTCGTCATTCGTCAAGATCGTCTAAAATTTTGACTTAAATTTCGTAAATGTTCCGAGTGAGAGTCTCCAAAAATTCCTCCCCTAAATTTATTGAAGGTCGGCAAAAATAGCATTTCTGGTCGAGCTCCAATTTCGAAAACTTTGCAGAGAAGGCTTTGAATCTCTCTTCTCTTTAACATCAGCTGAAATCGTCTAAAACTACATTTCTCGAACTATAATTTCGAAAACTACATAGAGGAAACACTTGTAGCTCCCCCCCCCCCCTCCGTTTAAAATAGAAGGTAATCCACAATTACGTTTTTAGAAATTCAATTGAAAAATTTACCGGGGGATGAAACCCGAATCTCTCTTCTCCCGAGACCTAACATTATCAAAAATTGTCTGAAACTGCGTTTTTACTACTACTACAATTTCGGTACTTTTCTAATTGAGAAATACCCGAATCCCCCCACTTCTGGTTGAATATTTTACTGACAATTAAGTTCTAATAATTTCATGATGAATTACTAATGTTTTTTTCAATAATTAATTTCTATGGAACGATATGGATGGAGGATGCTACAATGCTATTTTTTAAGTTGACAAGGGACGCCTTAGACCCCATAGGTACGCCACTGAGCACCTTTAGTTTTTACATGATCATCTTTATTTTTCTTTTATGAAAAGCATGATATTCCTTGATATTTTTACTAATTGTTAAAATGGTTTGAACTTCTTTCGTGTAAAAAGGGGGTAAAAATTCATTTGAAGGGTGTCAGAAAGAGCTCTTATTCAAATTTAGAGCCTGACTTGATTTTGCGAAACATTAGTTCTTCCTCTGTGCAGCACCGTTTTATGAAAACATTGTTTTAAAACTATCATAGCATAAAAGAAATGCATACAAGAAGAAGAAATGATGTGTGTGTGTGATGTAGAAGCTGATTAGGAGAAGCTTCTATGCCTGTCAGCCACAGCAAAGCATTGTGGTACTCTAGACTTTTAACCTCGTCATTTTTTTTTAAGAGCTAATGGGGGTACCGCGGTACCCCTGGTGACCCCCGAGCGCACGCCGCTTATTTTAACCTTTTGCAGGATTTTTACTTTTATAATTTAATAGTGAAGAAGGGAACATATGTGTTGGTTCATTTTCATTTATTATCGATTGTAACTACAGTATGCAAAAGGCAATGACATTCTACGTCATTGCTTACTAATCACAGATTATGTGGTCTAACTGTTAGAAATGTAGACGACCTGTGCTCAAACTTGGGCCTGTGAGAAGAATATATCTTCTCTCACGTGCTATATGCACTATAAACAAAATTCCAAAACGTTACTGGGAAATAATGATTTGCAAATGTGCTTAATTTCTGCCAAGATTTAGTATTGTCCGAGAAGGCACTTCGCCCCGCCTTCCCAAACGCACAGTTCCATTTTACGTGCGGATGATCTGATAAACATATCCCTGTGCTTGTAAATGAGACAACTAGACAACCTTTTAGAGTAAGAGCCCATGAGTGCCAGACCTACGTCATAGTATAAAGGTCCAAAATATTTCTGCGGAAGGGCATCACAGCAGGTAAAAAAGGTTCGCTATTATTGAAGATGAGTAACTCTGGGTTTCTACCAGAGGTACTTGAGCGCTGGAGCGAACACTTGAAAAACCTCCTTGATGGCAGTGACAACCGAAGACTAAACAATCATTGCACCCATGAATCTGTGAATGCAAATGCTGATGAAACCAACCTTCCCAGTCTTTCTGAGATTGAACTGGCGATTAAAAGATTGAACAATAATCGTTCAGCTGGTGCGGACAGAATTAAAGCAGAGCTTTTGAAGTTCAAGGACCAAGATCAGTTATGTGCTATCCATGAAATCATTTGCAGAGCATGGGAATTGGAAGTATTACCCAATGATTGGGACAATGGATCTATTTGCCCCTAGTTTTAAGAAGGGGGACAAATTTGAATGTGCCAACTATAGAGGAATCATTATACTTAATACTGCTTTTAAAATTTTCTCCAACGTGCTTTACACTAGGCTGCTACCACACGTGGAGAAATTTATTGGATCATATTAATGTGGTTTCCAAAGTGGAAAATCCACTAACACCCCAAATTCATGTCCTAAGACAAATCATTGAGAAAACAAAAGAATTTAATATCCGTACATCCCACTTTTTATCGATTACAAGGCGGCATATGACAGCATTAGAAGAGACAGGCTCTTCGCTCCCATGGAAGAGCATGGGATCCCCTTAAAGCTTGTTAACCTTATGAGAGCAACCCTTAGAAGAGTCAAATGCCAGGTGAAGATGCAGGACAAATACTCCAAGCCCTTCTACACCGACAGAGGGTTGAGGCAAGGGAACTGACTCTCTTGCATGTATCCTTTTGCCCCTAGCTCTTGAGAAAGTCATTAGATCTTCTGGTATCAACACTCGAGGCGTTATTTTTCAACGAAACAGATCAGATTCTTGCATATGCCGATAACATCGACATAATTGGAAGATCCAAAAGTGCTGTCACGGATGCTTTCATCGCTATTGAGGCTGCTTCTAAAGAAATGGGCCTTAGTATTAATGCTGACAAAATCAAATATATGGAAATAAACCATAAATCATCTGATTCTTTCCCATTCTTTGTTAATGGCTACTCATTTGAATCCGTTGAGGAGTTTAAATATTTTGGAATGTCATCACTAGAAACAATGATATTAGCGTTGAAATCAATTGCCGCCTGGCTGTGGCAAACAAATGCTACTTTGGTTTGAAACGCCAGTTAAAAAGTAAACTTCTTCGCCAAAGTACAAAAATAAACATATACAAGACTTAAAAACTGTTGACCTAAGTGGATGGAGGAAATCTGTGTCTGACAGAGCGGGATGGAGGAAACTGATTGAGACGGTCTTGGCCTACCCTAGGCTGTTGTGCCGAAAAAGAAGAAGAAGAACACTGGGTTTGGCAGGAAACAGGTAGCAAAGTTGCGCCCGACCATCTCCGATTTGAACGAAATCTTATAGAGGTGCAGACATGTCTTTGAAATTCACCAGTACAAATTTTCAGCTTCCAAGACCCAAATCCTGAGGATCTAGGATCAATAAAAAAAGGGGCTCCAAAATGGCGGATCAGCATTGAGAAACGAATTGCCTTGTTTTGCACGGTTCCCCCATTGGAGGCCATTTTGGAGTCGATTGTTTTTCCTTTGGAATGTATTCTAGATCCTCATGATTTGTGTCTTGGAAGCAGAAAATTTGCATAAAATAGTTTCAAAGACATGTATGCACCTTTGTAGAATGTCCCCCAAATCGGAGATGGTTGGATGGGGACCACCAGGACACGTGACATGGAATGAATCTACGATGTTTAGCTTTTTGCAGCAATTTTACGCTCCTTTGCTACCTGTTTTCAGCCAAAGCCAGCGCAACACAGCTTAACTAATAGCGAACCTTTCTTACCTGCTGTGATGTCCTTACGCAGAAAAAATTTGGGCCTTTATACTATGACGTAGCTCTGGCACTCATGGGCTCTTGGACTATTAACTTTGGCTTGAATTTTAATGTGCAAGAAAGTCGTAGTGTCCTTTACATCACTTGTGTGTTGCCACTTTCCTCATTCTTATATTTTAAAAATTGCTACTTTTACGACAAAATGCTATGATCCAAATATGCCTTCCGCCGAAAACAGCGAAACAAAATAATCGTATACCACGTGACGAAGGCGGAGTCAAGTGCCTCCTAGTGGAAAACGGACAATAACATATCTTGCTACTACTAAGATAGTATACCGCAAAAATTTAGTAATCTTTCTGAAATATTCAGGAACCTTCAGTGAAGTAGTAACAGCTTCTAAAGCTAATTTTACGAAGTTAAGTCCCTAGAAAAAGATAGGCCGACTTTGCCGACATTTCGATTCCCACACGGCTTGGGATCCAACCTTGTTTCCAGTATTTATAAATATAGTATAACCTCGATTTAACTATACCCGATATAACGATTTCCTTAACTTAATGATACATGTTACTTGTCTGGATCTGACTGCATTGAATGTCTATGCCCCACGATTTAACGATAACTTTTTCCAGTCCCTTGACAATCGTTAAATCGGGGTTATACTGTACGTTATAGTTAGGGATTGCAATACCGGACCTAAAATTCAATACCGGTGTTCGGTATTTTTAAAACGTGATACCGGAATACCGGTATTAATACCGGTATTTGAAATTTCTCAAAAAATGCTTGAAAACATTGTTTTGTTGCCACATTTCATAATTTTATACAAAAATTGTACTATTTAAGAAAACATATTACGAACAAACATAAAACGAAGAAATAAATATAATAATGAAAAACGAAAAATTAATTTGAAATTTCACATCTTGAATTCAAATTATGTTTTTCGCAATCACGAGTGTGTGTATGTAGGCATGTGTGTTTGTGTGTGGGGGGTATGTGTGTATGTGTGTAGGCATGTGTGTTTGTGTCTGTGGGCTGGCATAAGTGAGTGGGTAGTTGTGTGTATGAATGTGTGTGTGTGGGGGGGTCTGTGTATGCGTGTGTAGGCATATGTGTTTGTCTGTGTGCAGGCATGAATGTGTGGGTAGTTGTGTGTATGTGTGTTTGTTTGTTTGTGTCTGTGGGCTGGCATAAGTGTGTGGGTAGTTGTGTGTATGAATGTGTGTGGGGGGGGCATGTGTATGCGTGTGTAGGCATATGTGTTTGTCTGTGTGCAGGCATGAATGTGTGGGTAGTTGTGTGTATGTGTGTTTGTTTGTTTGTGTATGTGTGTAGGTGTATGTGTGTGTGTGTGTGGTGTGTGTGTGTGTAGTTGTGTATGTATGCGCGTGTGTGTAGGACATGGATGCAACCTGGAGACGGTTTCGCTATAGGAGCAGCATCGTGAGGAGCCGGTCGACGGTGATGGTACGGAGGGTGGCGGTGGGAAAATAAAATGATAAGACGCCAAAAACAGTCAAATGAAAGCAATAAGCAATCGTGATTGCCCAAAAATTAATAACAGTAAGGAACGTAATGTAACAATTGAACTGTCTCTAAGCCTGGAACTCAGTTTAGTACTCACGTTTCTTGCAGTTGAAAATATTCTTTCTCAATTCACGCAGGTCAGCGGTACTGTTAACAATGCGTGATACACCTCCTCTTATTATTTAGAACTCCTTCATCTTCAAATATTTTGGTCCTTTGCGTGTTATTTTTGGATAAATCCTTTTGTATGTGTGTGGGTTTCTTTTGTATTGTGCGTATTATTATTATTATTATTTTTTAATTATAGCTAGTTTTAATGTATTTCCAAGAGTCGATATTTTTCCACTATTAACATCATTTTATCATTTTTTCTTGAGCAGAAGAGGTTTGTGTTTACCTTTTATCAGCCTTTTTTTCTTTGAAATTAACGATAAACTAATTTGTTCTTGTTAGTTTCCTTTACTCATTTTTGCTCTTATTTTAAACTCTTTACAATTATAGTTATGAAGATGTCTGAAAATATATTTCAATCGATTATGCTTTACCTCTATGCAAATTTCAAAGGCACAGTATAACTTTTAATTATTATCTTGCCAAGTATAAAGCTTAATAGCGAGACAGTACAACAAACCAATACTGGTGACAACACATTGCCATTTGTTAGGCTAACAAGAAAATATTTTTGTCAAAATTTAGTACAGTTGAGACAAATAATTGAAAAAGAAGTCATAAAGTATCACTGCAGTTGATGATTGGAATAAATTGTTCATAAGTGAATAGGACAAATGCAGTCAAAATTACACTTGAAATTAATTTGCACAAAAGGGTAAGTGAGTGATCAGTGAAATGGAAAAATAAATACATGTTGCACGAAATTGCGATTCATCTCACCATCTAGTAATGATGATATTTTACAATCTTCCTGCTATTTTTTTAATGCTATTCTATTATTTCGTTCTTTTGAAGCAAAATGTTTACATCAATCGATCGATTTCGGTACTGTATCATTAGAAAAGAAATATAATCTTTAAATAAAAGTAGATATCTAATAAGTTAGATATCTAATAGGTTCTAGAAAACTCTTCAATATTGAAGCTATTTATTATTTTCAACTAATACCGAAAATACCGGTATTTTACCTCAGCAAATACCGGTATTTCGAAATTGCTCGAAATACCGGTATTCGGTATACCGGTATTGCAATCTCTAGTTATAATATTCGCTGGTTGCTATGTCGTAAAACAATTGATAATACATTGAGCAAAATGTCACTTTTAATGACCTATAGTTCGCAAATTCAACAAAACTGCATCGGGACATATAAACTGTAATGAACCTCATTTTCATACTTTATTTGTTTATAACTTGTATTAATTAATCTTCTTCATTCACTGAATAAAAAAATCAAACATTCATCAATCAGGCAGCTCGTTTAATTATTGGATACCAGTTTTCGGCAACGAGTCTTCTTTATCCAAAAAGTATATTAAATGTTTTCCCCATACATTTTGGACCCTAAAGTGCTGAATGAGTCGGATCCCTTTTGAAACGGGCCTAAAGCGGAAGCTGAGACGCACAAGGATTTATTGAAAAGCAACGCTATCCGAAGACTGCGTTTAACTCTTGATTGAGTGGATTAAAGTACCATTTTGAATAACGGGGAGGAAGGAGAAACACAAAATAAAGAAGTTCAATGAATTTTTATACTGGTAGATAAAAATGTGATTCGCGAGTGTGAAATAATCATTCATAGAGCTTGTTGCAATTCAAGAAACTTTCCCGAGCAAAACTTTATTTTCACACGAAACCAGTTTTTAAACCCTTGAGATCCCGGAACGTTACCCGACTTTTTGCAGTAAGTTACCTTCCTTAAGCCAGGAATACATAAAATACACTTCCCGCTAAGTCATTCCATTCAAGGACAGCAGTTTCGTGCTTTTTAACTCTTATCAACAGTGAAGGCAACAGTATTAGAACAGTGTTGCCAGATGGTCACACAAAAATCCAGATTTCCCCACTTCCCTTCCAATTTTCCCCCCAAAAGCGATGTTTTCTATCAAAATTCCCCAAATTCAAAAATCATTTTTCCACTAATATTTTCATAAAATGAATCGACTTCCTATGATATTTTTTTCTCTTGAAAAATTCCCCCCCCCCCCCCAAATAACCAATTTTCTTCTAAAATTCCTCAACTTTTTTTCTCTTCATTTTCGCTTTTTTTTTTCATTCTTTTTAGCCTACTTTCCCAGTAAAAGTCAGAAAAAGAAGAAAAAAGCATGAAAGAAGGCTTAATGCATCATAAAAATATCGCAAAAAACAAAAAAAAGTCAAAAATAAATAAAATAATTAAATAAATATTGAAAAATTAAAAATTGGAAAGTAGGGTATTGAGATGGGGAAAAATGTCTGTCGGTCTGTCTGTCTGTCCCCCCCCCCCTAATAACTTTTGAATGAATCGTCCGATTCGAACAAACTTTTTTTTTGTTCGAAAGATCTCGGCGAGGACACCTCATTCCCATATTTCACTTTTTGATTTGAACTATTTTTTGTTCAATTTTAAACAGTTCAAAAAAACTTAGCGCCTACGGGGAAATTCAAGGCAATTCCGAACTGTGAGGCGAATTTGCTTCAAACAAACTTTGTAGGAAAAAGCGTTTGATGAAAAACTTGTATATAAAATATCTTTTTGATTTGAACAATTTTCCGTTCAATTTTGAACAGTTCAAATCCCTTAACATTAGCGCCTACGGGGAAACTGAAAGTCAATGTAGATTTCGTACTTGAAGGCGGATTTACTTCAAACAAATTTTGTTGGAAATAGCTGTTGACGCCAAACTCCAGACTTCGACTCCGAGAATTTATTTGTACTTGACTCCGACTCCGACTCCTGTGCCCGACAATTAATCGGACTCCGACTCCCCGACTTCGACTCTGACTTCGTAGCCTTGGCAAAAATTTATACACGGAGGACAAATGACTGACTCCGATTCTTAGATATTCGACTCCGACTCCTTTATCCCAAAATGAGATTGACTCCGACTCCGACTCCTCAGCTATGGTTTTGACTGTGAAATAAGTATTATTGGTTTGACTTGTTTTTATTTTTACGCTAAAGTTTTAATTTGGGTATTCAGTTTTCGGCGAATAAACTCGAAGTCATTTATGTTTCTACATAAAGATATGCGCAGACGATTTTTTTTTTGACAATGAAAATTTTTTCTTTAAGTTGACATTTTATTGTTTTTATTTATTTTGGTAAGTCATTAATTCATTTAAAAAATTGTTTTTGGCAACAGGGGAAAAAGAAACGATATTTTTATTATTTTGATATGATGTATTTATTTTAATGAGCTTATGAATTTTAATTATAATTTTTTCGTTTTGAAAGCTGTTAAAGTTTTTTTTTATTGGAAAAAAGTGCATTAGCTGCTTTGTTTAAAAATTGCTGCTTTTTTTTTTTTTTTTACGCATCGATTTTTTTAGATGAGTGAGGAATATTTTATTCCTAGAAATCAGCTTAAAGTATTTTAAAAAAATGTTTGAAAAAATTCGCGATTTTAGCTATTTTTGAGTATATTGATCATGTACTAGAAAGTAGTATGGGTATACGGGAAAGTAGGCTTGTCTAGTTCTAGACAGAACTTCTTGTTTTTTTTGTCTTCATAAATATAAACACCTGCATCAAGAAAGGACTTTTACTCATATCGGATTTGATTGGATGGCCCTGACCGACCAAGAGAAAAGAAAAAAGATTTCTACTCGCATTTACTACTCTGCTTCTGTACATTTGAACTATTCGCAACTTCAATAAACTATAGGGAGCGCTGCAGCCACTGTCTAATGGCGGATGAAAAAGGTAAAACAAACAAATGCCGTAACTTATAACTTGCTTTGACGTTTAGTGAATGACAGTAATTTTTCATGGTATTTGCGGGAAGCTTTCTTTTCTATTCTTCGGAAATTACATTACATCACAAACTGTCCGAAGCCTGTAATTTACCCCAAAGAAGATACGTGGAATGGAATGTTTAACCTTTTTCTTTAGTATTGTTAATCACCGCAAGGTAGCGTATTCGAGCTCTGGAGTTGCAAATAAACTTTGTATATACTTATCCAAGAACATTCTTCATCACGCTCACTTATTTTTACCCGTTTTACGTATCCACTAGTTACTCACGTAGAACATTAACGCGAATTCCATAAAGTTGAACAAAGCTAAACCAACGCTGTTTGATGCAATCAATCTGACTAGGGTAGACCGACCAGTGAGTGAACACCACCCAGTGAGTGAACACCACCCAGTGAATGAACAGCGCGTCATTTTTTTAAAAAAAATAAGCTTCCAAAATTTTTTTCCTAAATAAATTCACTACAAAAGTGTTCTTTATTGATATTCTAAGCTATCTGACACCTGATTGGTTACTTTGGGTACGTATTTTTTTCCTGAAAAAAATTTGAAAGTTTTACTGCCGTGAATCGTTCTTTTTCTCTTTTAAAATAACAAGGCTGGTTTCGTGCTAGCAATTATTTTGATAAATATTATTTTTATTGATAAATTTTAATATTTAACTTTGCGAAAGAAAAATTAAGTATACATATTTAGGCTATGGATTTAAATTGTTTCAATCAATGCAGAATGCGTAGATTTTCAGGTAGAGGGGTGTTCAGTTACTGGGTACGAAAAATTGCGAAAACCCACTGAATGAACAACGGCAAAATTTCTTTTGATTTAAAAAGAAATTTGAAATTTCTTTGAGATATTTAATTTTCGTACTTTTTTGTAATGCAGATAGTTTTACATGCTTATTTATTTACGTACTAGTGGTACCCGCACGGCTTTGCCCGTAATAAAAAAAATTAAAAGATTCTTTGGTTCGCCTGTATATTTACAAATAATGTATGGTAAATTTTCTTGCCAATTGGCTTCATGTTACGGTTCCACGTTATGATAATTTCGTATCTCGCCAATTGGCTTGTGCCCATGTTGCGGTTCCACGTTATGATAATTTCATAATTTACTCGTTCATCTTATGATATTTTTGTTCTTAAAATTGTAATAGAAAAACAACCACATCGAATTTTCAAAAAATCGCTTCGAGGTTCACACCCCCATGCTACAAACTAACTTGTGCCAAATTTCATGAAAATCGGCCGAACGGTCTAGGCGCTATGCGCGTCACTGAGATCTTGACAGACAGACAGAGATCCTGACAGACAGAGAGACTTTCAGCTATAGTAAAGATTTCATTATATACTTTATAATTTCTGTATTTTTGTCTTTGTAAACAATGCACTTTTTACTGAGTTTTATCTTTTATCTATCTATATATCTATCTGCATATTAACCTACCTACCTATATTTATCTTTCTATATCTTTATCTCTTGATAGATAGACAGATAGATAGAGAGACAGAGAAATAGAAATAAATATACAAAGAGAGAGAATAGATAGGTAGATATGTATGTATGTTTGTGATAGATAAATAGATAGAGGAAGATATAGAGATAGATATATAAAAAAATGAGAGGTAAATAGATATATAGGTAGATTAATATAGAGATAGAATAGGTAGGTAGATATATAGATTTATTGATTGATAAATAGATAGGTAGTGGTTAATAGATAGATAGGTAGACAGAGAGACTAATATAGAGATAGATATATAAAAAATGAGAGGTAAATAGATATATAGGTAGATTAATATAGAGATAGAATAGGTAGGTAGATAGATAGATTTATTGATTGATAAATAGATAGGTAGTGGTTAATAGATAGATAGGTAGACAGAGAGACTAATATAGAGATAGATAGCTAGGTAGAGAGACTGATATAGAGATAGATAGTAGGTAGATATATAGACAGGTAGATAGACCGATAGATATAGATAGGTAGGTAGATGTACTGATAAGGAGATAGATAGGTAGATAGGCAGGTAAAAAAGTAGGAATATAGATAGATAATTAGATTGATTAGGATAATAGATTGGTAGATATTTAGATGTACAGACGGATAAATAGGTAGATAGTTAGGTAGATAGACAGATAGATAAGTAGATGTATATATAAGTATATGGATAAGTAGATAAGTAGAGAGATACGTAGATAAATCGATCGATAAGTAGATAGATAGATAGATAGATAGACAGATAAATAGATAGATAGATAGATAGAAAAATAGATAAGTACATTGATAAATAGGTAAATAGACATAGAGATAGATAGATACGATATATAAATAAATAGATAGATATATAGATTGATAGATAAGTTTATAGATAGATAGATAGATATAATAGTTATATAAATAGATAGATAGATAGATAAATAGATATAGTAGTTATATTTATAGATAGATAGATCTCAAAGAAACTTAGTTTCTTTTTGAATCAAAATTTATCATGTTCATTCACTGGACCAATTTGTGTTCATTTACTGGTTCGAGGTGTTCATTCACTGGGTCCTTGTGCCATTTTTTCTTTAAACACCTAAAAAAGTCGGAAGCGGTACCATTTAAGTTTCCGCGATTTTTCAGAGATATTTACATAGATCAATTAAAATGTTTTAGCTATCATAATCTGTATAGTGCAGAATTTAAAAATACTAGGATTTTTTAAAAATGAAATAGTGCTTAACTGTTCATTCACTGGTCGATCTACCATACCAAATGTAATTTAAATACTTACGAATAAAATATTTTTTCCTGAGAATTTTTATTCCCCAAAACGAGGAAATTTTTTCCAATCTGGTAACACTGCATTAGAAGCAACCAATAAAGCGGCGGAAAACATCTTAAAAAAGCCAAGAGAGATAAACAAACTGGTAGTAATGTAGAATTAGCACATCGGACAAGTAACCGTGCGATTCAAAATGACTGAGCTGGTGGTGTATTTTATGTAATCAGCGACGGGTTTCGGATGTTTTTTCAGCGAGGCAATTCTTATGCTCCCAGTAAAAGGGTAAGGACTTATTAGCGAAAAGTAAATAAGAACAGTAGCTCACTACCTTTTATGGCATAATTTAGCAACCTTTTTTTAACCCGAGAGCCGCACCCAGAGCTTAATTTCTAAACAAAGAAATGCAGGAGTCAAATATGGTCTTGAAGAATTATTTTCTTGTTAACTAGCACGAATTTCGTGTAAGAGGCAAAAATGTACGTAATCCTGAAAAGAAGAGAAAAGGTTCCCTGTAAATTAAACCTTCGCCGCACCTAATCTTAAGATGAACCTCGCAGTCCAGAACATGTGCGAAATTGGAATATTAAAGTAAAACACCAGTAGTAACCAGTGCTTCAGTAGTGGCCACTTCAAGTTTACTTTTGTACTTTGAAGAAAGAAATTAACAAAAAAAAGTGATTTTTTTGTTGGTACAGTCATAGAAAAAAAAAAACGAAACACTCGATCGTATTCAAAGACTATTGACACTAAAGACACGTGTAAGGTGTCATTGTTTCAGGAATAAAAAGTTCTACATAATTATGGGAAAAAATTGTTGTTAAGGGGTCGTCTTCATATTAAAACGAGCATCAACTTCAAATTTTTCAATAAGAACACCCCTTTTTTATCACATATTTGTGATCAGCATCCTTTTTTAACTTTGTATACAAAGTTTTGTTTAATTCGATCCAGCCGTTACTTCAGAATCGAGTTTTGAAAAATTCCTCTCGTAATGTTAAAACGTATTTTGATATTTTTACTCATAACACAAAAACTATATTAGGCACGGATTAGGCAAAGATTGTTTTTTTATATCAAAATATGAATTGACCCAATAATAAAAACATAATTTACAATACCTAAAATGTAATTTTAGTTTTTTTATGAATTATTTTAATATTTTTTGAAAAAAATATGATCTGAAACCATATTAAATTTTAACAGAAAAACAATCTTGAAGAGCTTTTATATGGGAATCCAAAATTTTAGCTCGAAATATTTAGTAGTTTTTGCGCTATGCTTAAAAATTCATTTTTTCTTACTTTAGAGGACCGTATACTTTTTTAAAACAGAAATTATGAAAGTTGGTTTCTTCGTAAAAAAAGAAAAAAATTGTTCAACAAAATAAGCAAACCAATTATAACGTGGATTTTTTACATTAGAGTTCGTCAATGAATTTTTTAAATGCATAAATTTATTCGCTGTCTCTGCAGAAGAACAACACAATATTGCAACCGTCAGTTTTTTTGTGGATATCGTTCAGACGTCAATGTGTAAATAATGCGAAACACTACTTCATTGTCTAATAAAAGAATATTTTATAGAACTTTTTAAATTAAAAGCTACACTTAAAATACTTCTGTTTTTTTTCTTTCTTTCTTTCTTTCTGCGTTTAGCCATTGCCTTTTGTAAAACAAAAACTCAAATAAATAAATAAATAAATTAATTAATTAATTAATAAACATGCACAATTTTTTACAGGAACATACAACAAAACGTCATTGTGTTGCTAGTCATGTTGCATTAGACAGTATAGAATTAATGGCTCTTTCCGGTGATAATTTACTAAAAGGAAAAATTATTGCCTTGCCTAAATCGGGAAAAAGTACTCTAAAAATAGCCAACAGTGTGAAGTTTCGGCCTTAACAGTATCCAGATGGGTCAAAAAGTAATATTTGCTCTTAGATAAGTTTACTGGTTTTTAGGAATTTTTTTTTTTTTTTTGTATCGTGTTTGAATAATTTTCAATGTGTTAAGATGCAGGAGAGGAAATGTCAGTCGCAATAGTGGGCCGCGTGCTTTGAGCTGTATTCTGCACAAAAGTGGTAGCTGTGGCTAATTGTGAACTTTTTTTTTTTTTTTTTGACTTCGTCAAAGATTTAACAAAACATTAATTTGAGTGTTAGATTAAGGAGTTTTTGTCTAGTCTTAATTATAATTAAAACTTATTTTTCTATTTACTTTCTCGGTCAGTGTCCGTGCATTTCCATTAAAATCATTCTCGCAAGATAAAGATAAAATGTCAAATAATTTTCTTTTTTGAATAACATGGAAAAATATCGACAAAAAAAAAAGAGTTGCATAATAAATTATTGTTATCAACTACTAGATGCCTATCTTATTAAATGCATGTTTCTCAGTATACAATATCTGAATATTCGGATCCAACTTTATGACACTAGAAGTAATTCTACTTTCTGATCTTAATCTTCATGCAAATAACGAGCCACACGCACCAGCTTCAAGGACTCAATGTGGCCTGCGTCTCTACTGTGATATATTTGCGGTTTGACTATCCCATTTGATGACTGCTGTGGGTCCTAATAACGAGCACAATTGTCTTGAACTAGATTTAACCGAAGAATGAAGCAGGTGTGATGCCATTAAAGCTGAGAGTGCCTAAAAACTGGTGGATGAAGAAACTTAATCTGACCAGTGAGAGGCCGTAAACATACAGCAGATAAATTTACTTTACCTACCAGTTTATTCAAACTCTCAGCTTCAATAAGGTCACTTCTGCAATTTCGATTCCAGTCTGAGATGTCTACAACAAAAACGAAAGTGTAGCCTTTGTATGCCGCGTATAGTATTGCTATAGGTGCGCCAACCTGATACTATAGAAAATGTTAGTTTGCAGGTATATAGTGCGCCAACCTGATACTATAGAAAATTTTAGTTTGCAATTATATAGTGCGCGAAACAAAATCAAATAACGCTAAGTTTTGTTTGTAATGTTACAAAATCGGAGAAATGACAAGAAGTCAGATTTCGGTTTACCTTGGTTTAAGCTAAAATAACTTTTGTCTTTTTAAATTACGGGTTGGACCATCTCGAATCTCGTTGCTAGAAACAGCATTGGGAAATTACTTTCCTAAATTGCTTTTACGAGCCATTACATGTTTAACTAAAACCGCCGTTTTTTTTTTAATAATACCACGCATTATGATCTTTAGCATCAAATTTGGATTTGAAACAAATTCTCTTATTTTGATTACAAAAAGCGCTAGAACAATTACTGTGTTTGTCCACTGTGTTAATTCAAATAACCAAATTTTTCCCAAATAAAGTTCGAGTATGAATTGTTTGCTCATTAACAGGTATTTATATTCTCCTGTTTCTGTTTTATTTTTTAGATTGATACTTCGTTCATTATATGTATTCAGAGCAAATTTTCACGGAATAAATTGACCTTGCTTCGCTCGCGTCTCCAATCTATTTAATGCTGCGTCTTCCCACGTAGTGCGGTATATTTTTTATATTTTTGTGTGCGATGACCCAAACTTCTGCCGATGTTCTGCGAAATTAAAAACGCGCAATTCCATTTTACATCAAAAGACTTTCTATTCATTCCAAAATAAACCTGCAACATAGATGCAATTCATTTATCAAACATATTCACATCATCTTTCTAGGTATAATGTGGGATATTTACATTTCTACGAGGCTAATTTGCTGAATGATTATATAAACAATCCAATAGGTTCATATTAAAAAAGGCAAAAATTTCCATTACTTTTAATTTTTCATTATTCGATCTACTAAACAACGATCTATACGATGGAAGAGCCAAACCCCATACGTCTTTCTTGGGTTAATCCAGATAAACAAAAATCAATAACTATTTTAACTTTTTTTTTTTCAAAAAAAAAAAAAAGTTTCGACCGTAAATCGCTTTTTGCCGCAACACAATCGGCTAAAAAGTATCGAATTACGGAAAAAAAGAGAACTTCAAAAAATCATGAATTGAGATGGATAATCTCGATTTTTTCTTTGTTTACATTCCATTTAAGCCGAGACCTTGAAAGAAGCGTTTTCAATATGGTGACGGTCCCTAAAACGTTTTTCGTTAATAACTCCTGTTCTACTGCACGGAATGCAGTGAAATTTCGTACCCTGGCTCTATTTTGCGGTCTAAACATAATTATGTAGCAAAAATTAGGGGTTTCTATTTGAAAATCAAGAGTTGGTACTCGTTTTGCTTTGTATATGGTCCCTTATCAAAATTTTACCTACGTAGTTTTAAAGACGACTTTAAACCAAGTCGGATGACACCTTTCTTTCATTTTTAGCATGTATAATGGACGAATAATTAAAAGTGTTTCGTTTTTTTTTCTATGACTGTACCTAAATGTAACTATCATATTAAATCAATTTTATTCATCAGTTATTTGATTTTAACATAAATAATGTAAATTCTTCGGATGGGAGAATGTCAGAGGGCTACTACTGAAATTTTCAGACTCTGGATTGGCCACTGCTGGATTAAATTTGAGGTTTGGAGAAAATTTTTAAAAAGTTGAAAAAATTGAAATTTTGCAATTTTTAGAAATTGGGAAGATTTAGAAACTGTTGAGTTATAAAACGCTCATTGAGTTTCAAGGGGAGCAATTAATATTGTAGACCTACACTTTAAAGATATACTTCACTGTAGCTACTACTAGTGCGTTTTAAACCTTGAAGTGGCCACTACTGGTGTTTTACCTTAGTTGAATAATTTTTTCTTGATAACATAAAAAAACACGGAAAGGAAAAAAAAATAGAGACTAAGATTTGCTGTTATCTACTAGCGCAGCCAGAAAAATCTTCTGGAGGGTTTTTTAAAATCAAAAATACCTACTGGAGGGTGCTTTTTTTTAACTTAAAAGTACCTTCTGGGGGGGGGGGGGATTCTTTTTGCTCGAAAATACCTTCTGAAGTCGATTTTTTGATCAGAAAAACCTTCTAAAGGGAATTTTTGATCAAAAATATCTTCTAAAAGGGGTTTTTTGATCAAAACAGCCCTTTCATATGCATGAACTACTGTATTAGAATTTGCATTTATGTTAAAACCAATGCCTTGGAGGGGGGGGGCTGTTTTCATCCCCCCCCCTTTGCTGCGCCACTGCTGTTATCCTTACCACACACTGAATTTATCAATATGAAGTTCCCACTTGCCATTTCGAAACCCATTTCTGATCATTAGGCTACTAATTTTCAAAAATCATTCACAACACTAAATGTTGATGTTCGGTTTTTTTTTTCACGTGTCCAGAATAGTTTTTGATTCATAACCATTGAACGTAACAACGAGTCCTCATGGATCAGCTTCGCCTGCCTGCGGGGATTTAGTTTATATCGCAATCTAGGGATGGTCAAGTCTTGACAGCAAGAGGAGGTTGTCTTGGATTAACTCTCAGACAAATACAATGTGTGTGACTGATACGTTTGAAAAATCAACAAACACTAAACGTACAGCGACAGAATTTTCCGTTTGTTGCATTGCGCTTTGGACAACAGTAAATTTTCAGACAGACAATCAAAATTAGTTACAGTGTTCCTCAACAGATGGCGCTGCAGGTATTTTAAAAGGTATAAAAGAAAACGCAGTCTGTAAGATTGCCAAAATGACCAGTATATTTGAACAATCAATAAAAACTAAACAGGCAGCTTTGATTCTTCAAACATAACGGTCATTTTCGCGATCGTACAGATTGCTTTTTCTTTTATACCTTTTCAAATACCTGCAGCGAAATCTGTTGAGGAACACATGTAACTAATTTTGAAAGTTTGCCTCTCTGGAAATTTACTGTTGTATCAAGCATAATTCAACAAACGGTTTTTTTTTCTATCACTGCCCGTTTAGTTTTTATTAATTTTTCAAATTTGTCAGTCATTTTTGGAACACCCTGTATGTACAAAAAACTTCAATATTACAATATTATTTAAATGCATTTCTCTGTACAATATATCTAAACACTTACTATTTTTCATGTATATTTTACACGATTTATTTTGCAAAGGGATACAGGAGTCAAAATTAAAAATTTATAGATAATCAGTACAAGTGGTAGGTGAACCTCTCCTCTGTTTTGGGGCGAGATATGGTACTAGTAGCCCATGTAGGTGCTGCTATAAACCATCATTTACGAAATAATTTCAATGAAAGCCTACTTAAGGTCTGAATTTTAAGTGCCTTTACCTAAGGTCCGAACTTTAAGCGCGTTTTACTCGAAACTTGAAAAAGTCCACTTACATCCCTTTGCTTCTCACTACCTCATATGACGCAGTTATTCTAAATATACTTGCAGAATCTTTTGGCCAAACGTCAGAGCCAGAGCCACATTATATTTCGACCGTTGATTTATTTTTGTATCATTCTCATATAAATAATAGCCGATGATCGAGTAACCCGCATGTTTCAACAATGAAACTCGCGCCACAGAATGATAATTTGATAATATGTTGGGGATGACTTTATTGTAACAAGGCTGAACTTGATCGGTCAACTTAACTGTTTTACTGGTAAGACTGTGTCATTTCAGGGGAATGAAGAAACGAAAGAATGTTCAGCAATGAACGCTACCTCCTGGAGTTGAGAGTTAATCCACTGGAGAACTGTAGTTAAGGTTAAAATATCAAATATCAAAATATCACCAAACAGGCAATTGTTTCGTTCAAATTTAGAAGAGTAGAAACAATTTTCACTCGTCATACTTTGACGGGTGATTTTCCAGACAAAATAGAATAGAATGTCTGACAAATAAAAAGACTTACACAATATAGTTATGGAAATGGTTAAAAATTGCTTATGGCCATATTAACCAGCGTAGTGGAGTCTCATTCAATCAGCTCTTCGGATGTCTGACTGAGGGGTGTCTGACACTCGTCTGGTAAATATGGCCGTACAATTCAATTCCGCTGGTGAATATGACAGTTAATGACGTACCTTTCCGTCTGAACCTTGCTGCACGCGAACTCCACACTTCTGGAAGTGCTGGACGTACATGGCAAAGGTTAGCCTTGAAGGGTAGCCCTGGACTTCGTTGGGCCTCATGGCGCAGTCTGCTGGAGAATAATTGGGTCCACTTGCGTCTTCGAACACTGGTTGGGAGGCATATTCCGGAGGTGGAATTAGAACAGCAGACAAAAGTGTAACACCGTTCGATCGCACACAGTTGATATCTATTTTGAAAGATAACTGTCATGCTTTTCTTTTTTATGAAATCAAATTTTCTCTTTACGTATTTGAGGCGATGACGCTCAAAAAGAGTTTAATCACAAGCCTATTAATATTCAGTTAAAAGAAAGAAATCCAATTTGATGCATGAATAAGCATTTAGTGTAATTTCTTCTAACTCATATCCCTTGAAGAAATAAGGGTTTTTTTAAACTTAAAAATAATTCGTAACAATTTACTTATTTGACTTGATATGTTGGAACAAGTTGCTTTAAGACTTAATTCCTTTTGATTGGGCTTAAAATTAAGAGATTGCAATCTCATTCTTGTTATGAGCTCATCAGTTTGAAGTAGTCAATAGTCGAACTGCAGACAGTTTTCCTCTGATTGCAGCTGAGATTACCTTCAAATTGGTTGGTAAAATTAATTTACCTAACCAGTGAGAGTCTGCAAGCAATAGTTCGGTTCAACTCCAAAAATAAAGGCAGAAGCTTAGGCAATACGCAATAAGCTACCGACTTTAATCCAGGGCAAAGGCAGAACTAAAAGCAATGTACCAACGCCCCGTTATGCCATCCAGTAATATAATCCCAATCACAAGACAAAAATTACAATCTACGGATGTCATTACCGGGCTATTGGTATATTGCTTGAAAATCTGCCTTTGTCCTGGCTTATGGTCGGTAACTTATTGCATAGTAGGGGAAATAAGTCTAAAGCCGGTACGCCTTTGCATTTGCGTCCCATAGACACTAGTAAGGATTTGAGGGACTTGTCATCTTCACGTATCGACTAATTACGGGCAGTAACCAGAGTTCCCTAACTAACCTGTTTTTATGGTAAAACGCTAACAAAGTTTTTTGTTGTTTTCATTAAAAAGTTTACTTTTTAAAATTCTGATTACCTTATTGTATTTCATAATAAGTCTTTGTTAATTTTAAATATTAATTTTGTGAAATTTATAAACATTATTTGCGAAGTGTCTTTACACTTTGAACTTAGATTTGAGGTTATCGTTGACTGTGTATCACAGCATAAAAATGGTAAAATTTTCAAATTAGCTGCATGCTACTTGATTTTAATTTCGATTTTTTTACCCCAAAAGAGAAAATGCAAAATATATTTCGGTCTTCATAAAGAACAAAATTCGGTTATCCTGTGCAGTTTTATCTGATGGTCCAAGTTTTCGTGCATACTATTTTTTTGTGCATATTATCGCCAACAAAAAAAAAAAAAAAATAGTAACCACAAATATTGAAAAATGTAGGAATAGCACGGTCATTCGTGTTTTGATTTAGATGTGAAAATTTAATTTTTAAATGCATAATGTTTTGAATGATTAACCACATATTTTATTTATTTGTTGTGCATATTTGGATGCACGTGCTGATGCTTTGATAATGCATATAATCCGGACTCCGGTAATGAAAGATCTTAAACCAGGTACAAACCTTCAGCATGCACTCCACCACGTGTCACGTGATCGTGGTCGATCGAATTCGTTCCATGATGGCTATTCTGGATGGGTGCTGGAGGCTGGACTAAGGGCGCAGGTGGACGAGCTTGATCCAAGGGCGCGGGAGGCTTGGGAGGCCCCGGACGAACAGGTGGCATCAGAGGGGCCGGGGGTTGAGGCTCCCCAAGCCACGGCTCAGGGTCCCACCAACCCATTCCGAAACGATCGGATTTTTTCTGTAAAGATATAAACGTAAGAACTTCAAAGAGCACACTGCAGAAAACAAAACAAAACAAAAAAAAAATGAATTTTTGACTGCATAATTCCCAAATTATTGTTAAAAAGTAAATAAATTTCCATTCCATCAATTAATTGATTTTTTCTGATTGATCCTGTTAGGCTACAACTATTAAATGATGATGGGTTACTCACAAAAAAACATAATGATGTGTATGTTAATGGAAAACCATGAAAAAGTAGATCAGTGAAAGTTCTTTTGTATACTACGTCAAGTTCAAGAAATTGGTAGTCCAAAAAGCTAATATAAAACGAAATGTATTTATGTATTTATTTATTTATTTTTGTAAGTTGTCTCCCATTGTATTTGTTTCTGAAAGGACATGATTAAAAACATAGGATTTGACCATTTTTAAAATAATTTGGCAAAGGTTATTATTTTTTAACAATTATTTTAAACGTTGCGCAGATTTAATTTCATTTTTTACGCTTCTGCACATGACATCACAAGTGATGAAATGCCATTCACTGATGCCATTAGCGCAGAGTGCAATAGTTAATTCGCTTCTTAATTATCATAACCTGGAAACGCGGTAGACAGCAAACATAAACACTCAGCACGCCAGTGGAGTGTGCGTCAAACTGCATCACTTGTGTCGTCATAAAAACCACGCCGTATTTGAAAAATCAGACATTTAAAAAAATTAATTAAAAATTAAACGTTTTGACAATAAAAGATTTTCCTCGCTCTATGTAATTGTTATTATTATTATTATTACTATTTATTTATTTATTTATTTATTGAGCAATTATTATTATTATTACTATTATTATTATTTTGCTTATTCTATCAATTTCGGTGACTAAAAGAAGTACTTTTAACTGAAGGAAAAAAACTCCATTACATTGAGAAAAAACCATCTCGTAATGTTGAAAAGATTTTTGATACTTTTGTTCATCATACCTAAATACAGTAAATGAAATCAATCTGCTCACGACTTTCAAAGTAAAAAGAAAAACACTTCAGCTTCAAACATTTTCTTTTATGTTGTCAACTTTATCTCTAAAAGTTTTTTTTTCACAACGTTAATACATTTCTATGTGTGCACTTTTAGGTTTTGAGAATATTTGGTTGATTCTAAAATTCGTGCTAGGCACTAGGGCAGCCAGAATTTACCTTCTGAGGGAGAGGGTTTGGTCATGTCAGTCTTTATACGGACCCTATAAGGGACATACTTCTGTAAGGGTTATTAGAAATGGCAATATGTTAAAAACGAAGGTTCTAGGGAGTTGACCCTACAACCTCTCCTTGTGATGTCCTTGAGAATTTTTTCTTTCATAGACCCCATTTTCAAATTTTAAATGTTAGCGACACTTACACGCCTTAAGATAATGATGTTCTAATTGTCACATAACTGTATTGTACGCTGTGTGTCTGCATGCATTAGGTAACTGTAACTGTACTGTTGTGGGGACCGAGTCCATCATATAGGCATCAGGAGGTGGGGGGAGGGGGTCAACCGGGATATTATTTTAGCGCATAGTAATCCAAGCTATATTAATAATAGTGTTAAAGGTTCCGGTGCGACTTCCACTTTCTTGAAAGGACGACACAGTTCTTGATACAAACACAGGAGCTTTGTTTACACTATGTACAGGAGAAATCGTTAACAACTGCTAAATTAATCATCAGCAATTAAGCAAATATCACTCAACACCGTAAACTCAACGGTTACACACGTATTTACTTCCAAATACGAAAACAACACAGCGAAATGCCTCGCAATAAACAGAGCTAATACACTCTCAGTACAAATTCTCAATCGAAACTAAACTTTTTATCATGCATAACGGCTTTTTATATACACCGAAAGAGATCTCTCAACTATTCCAGAAAATGCTACACCGTTCCACACTTTCTTATTTCTTTTCTTTCACAAATCTTATCAATGAAGAAATAGGGGACCATATACTTCAGCCGAATGTATGGGGGCAGTATATTCATTACGGGAAACTATTTACAGGTTACGTTACTACAATAATTACTATTTACAGAATTTGTAACAATAGTAAAGGACAGTTCAAGAAATAGTAACTTTTTTATTTTCGTAAGTATTAGATTGCATATTCTCTAAAGTATTTCGCGTCTTTTGCAAACGATTCTTTCTTTCAGAAACATTTTTATAGAAACATGGAATAAATTATTTGCATTGAGGAAAAAAAAATCAAAGAATTTTGTTCATAACATTTCAATTCAATGAATTTAATTTTAGTATATGATGTAAAATAGGGTATGTGCACCACTTGTGGTCACTTTAAGGCCAAGAGAAAGTTCTAAGGGAGCAAGTTCCTCTTGTAGACGCACTATAACAAAAATATGTGTCAGTTTTCTCATAATTCAAGCCTCTTTAACATACATATAAACTCTTATAGAATTAAATAAATAAAAAGAGCGTAGGTCAATTAAACTGAAAAGGTGTAGATTTCAACAGTTGTGGCCACTTAATGTTCTAGTTGTGGCCAATACAAAATTTTTGCCTAAGAATTAAAATCCAAGTCCCTAATTCGACATAAAATTAATAGAAAACATTTAATAACGAATAGCAATATTTTTGGATGTTCATTCATTTTAATGAATATAAATCTGTAACAGTAATGGAATAGTAAAAAGTAAGTAAACAATTGATCATAATAAGAAAAAAAAATGCTTGTACAACGTGTCCTTGTAGCTTTTGGTTGTCCGACGATCTGCAACTGCATACTATCCTCTGTAGTTCCCCACAATAAATCACATTTTCTTTTCCATTTTTACCCTAAGGGGCACTCACATCATAATTAGAACCGTTTTTTTTCAGCAACTATTACACCAAAAAATAATTGCTTTCATAATTACCAATAATACATTTACCAATTGAAGTAAGTTTACCCATTCTGTCCCAGCTGATTCAGTTAAATCACTATTTAAAGCATCTGTGTCTTCCATGCCCTTTTCTGGCATTCTTTTTATTATTCTTTACTTCTTAATTGCTTTCGATTTCAAATTTTACGTAAAATATTTAAACTCCCCCGTCAAATATGAACTAGTCCTCCATTCGTTAACTCTTAATTTCTTTAAGTTCGGGTACAGGGCTAGTCTTTCAAATTGAGATTGTCTGATAGTTTCCTTCTAAGGTCCTGAGTATTTCACAGGTGATACTAGCAGGTAATACAAAAATGGAACCATTTCTTATGACCTTTACGGCATTTTCAACTTCAGTGGGAAGTTAAGCATGAAACATTCTTTTCTGTTAAAAAAAAATTCTCATTTTTTTGAAGCCATTATTTATGCAAAATGTTTTTTAAATTGATGAACCTCTCTAGAGTTGATTTTTTCTTTCTTTCTTCCCTTCTCTTTTCTTCAGTTTCAACAATTAAGAAATCGGAATATGTTCGAAGCTCTTTCATAGAAATACTATGTTTATAAACATTGTAATTACAGTTTTCATATAATTCGTGTAAGAATAAATAATTAACTAGCATTTAAAAAAATGTTTCCGAAAACGTTTATAAATAAATGCAATTATTTGTAGAACTTGTAAAAAATTCCAAAAACTACAAAAATGCTGTAAAGCAATTTCTTTATCTTATTAGAATTGAAACTATTAAAATAACCTTATTGATTTTCACTTAATGAATGTACTAAACATTTTGAAACAATGTTGAACGAAAAAAAAATCAAAGCTCACTGAATTAGCTTTTGTAATGTTATTGGAAAATTCCCTACGCATATTGTAAGAGTAGACCATAAACAAATGAACCATTATAACTAACATTTTGGTATATCTCTTAGCAACCAGTAAAAAGTCAAAATCTGCAAAGTGTTAGATAAATACAAGGTTTGGAAGCCTCCAGTTCTCGTGGAAAACTCATTTCGGAAAAATGTATCTTTAGTTTAAACCTTAATATTCCTACGATATATTTCACAAATACAAAAGTGTCATGTAAATAGAACGAGAATATTTTGAGTTTTCACTTCTGAAAGCGTGCATATGTACATAAAAAATCATTTTAAAAATGCATTTCGATTTTAAACTTTTATATTATTACAACATATAATGCTTATTCAAAAGCTAATATCACTGTTTCTAATAGAACGTAGACAAAAATTAATTGATTTAGTAAAGGTGAGAAAATGATTAATCTAATAAATTTATTAAAACAAAAATGTGTAATTGGTAAAAACCAAAAATTTTTTCCAAAATTCCTTTCCAAAATAACTTCGATGTGTTCATAGCAATAGCTTGGCACTTTCTTAGTTAACTATGAGAGTTCCTAAAGCAAATATGGTCGAAGCTAAGGAAGAATTGCAAGCAATGCCAAACAATTACTTTCATGGCAACTTTTGCCAAGTTTCAATAACCAGAGACATCATTTCATCCTTATTTTATTACAATTAAAGAGACCCGAGTTTAAATGACATAAAAGAATTCATTGCTCTTGGTTGAGATAAAGTTATTGAAAAAAATATGAACAGTGAAAGAAATTATAAAACCATCCCAGTAAAATTAGTAAAAAAAATTTAAAACTTTCGTAAAAGATGTCATTTTCATTGAATTGCCCATAAAGTTTATGCTTTTATTATGAGTAAAAGAAAGCGACAAACCTTGGCTTCTTCTTTTTGGTCTTCGAATGAAGCTTGGTGCAAGAATTGGCAGAAGACACCAAAAAATACCACATGTTCCATCTGGAACTTCATTTTCAATCCTGAAAAAGCAAAACTATTTGTTAAAACATTTAATCAAACTTCTAACACCAAATTTGAGATAGCAACATAAACACACTGCAAATACATAGACCCTTAATGAACACATACACTTCGCTCACTCCATTCATTCAATAACGTCATATCTCAAGAAACGTGATTTTTTAGGAGAGCGATCTTAAAAATTCCCAAATTAGCTATCATGTAGTAAAAGTATACTTCAAACCACTGATTTTTACTTCCTTTTACAAACGATCTGATGTGTGCCTCACATGACTTCCTTTTACGCCAATTCAATGTCATTTTCCCATTATTGGTAATTTCAACGTGATTCTATAGCTTACTCTCTAAATATCACCAACAGTAACCAAATTGAAACCAGATTTAAAAAAAATTTAAAAAATTAATTTGAATTCTTAAATTTTGAATTCAATTTATGTTTTTCGCAATCACGAGTTGTGACAGGACCCTACTCATTGGTTATTACTCTACTCACTTGTTTCGAGACACGGCTCTTGTCCCTCCAAGTCTACCCTACTGTTGAATGGAGACGTGTGTATTAGTTGCGTATGTGTAGGCTTTTGTGTGTGTGTAGACCTGTGTGTATGTACGTTGGCGTGTGTGTATGTGTGTGAGTGCGTATGTGTATGAGCGTGCGTGTGTCTAGGACATGGACGCCACCGACCAGGGGCGGCTACCGGAGGACGGAGCCGCGCCTGCAGGTGGCGGTGGTGGTTGAAAAAGGCACGGAACATCAAAGACGGTCAAATGAGAACAATAAGCAATCGTGATTGCTCAAAAAAAAAAAATTAATTTGAATTTTTGGCATCTTGAATTCAAATTATGTTTTTCGCAATCACGAGCGTGTGTGTTTGTGTAGGCGCATGTGTGTGGGTGCGTGGGTGCGTAAGTGTATGTATGCATGCGTGTGAGTGAGTGTTGTGTACGTGCGTGTGCGTGTAGGTGTTCGTGTGTGTGTCTGTGTAGGCGTTCGTGTGTGTGTGTAGGCGTTCGTGTGTGTGTGTGTGTAGGCGTTCGTGTGTGTGTGTGTGTGTGTAGGCGTTCGTTCGTGTGTGTGGGACATGGACGCCACCGCCCAGCAAAAGTGGATTTCGGGGGACAGTGCTCAGGACCAGCCGCGCCGCCGCCGGTGGACGGTGGTGCTGCAGCAATGGTCCAAGCTGAAAAAGGCACGGACGCCAAAAACGGTCAAGTGAGAACAATAAGCAATCGTGATTGCTCCAAAATAAAAAATCGCCAAATTTAAAAGACTGGCGATACATCGCCAAGTGTCCGCCAAATTGTAACACCACTTGAGTTTACATCGAAATTAACAATGATTCCCCCCCCCCAAAAGAGGCAAAAGACCCCCTTAAAAACACCCGAATGCAACCAAAAGGGAAGGTGCAAAACTAGACCCCACTAGGAGTCTACGTACCAAATTTCAACTTTCTAGGACATACCGTTCTTGAGTTATGCAACATACATACGCACATCCGCACATACGCACATTCGCACACACGCAAATACAGACGACACGGAGAAACTCGTTGTAACTAACTCTGGAATCGTCAAAATGGATATTTCGCTAGTCTATACGTTCTTAGGCACTTTTCCACGTCTGTTCGAGTCGAAAAAAAAAACTTAACATTCATTCGGGGGTGAGCAAAATGGAAATGAACGTCGATTTTCGAGTGAAAATTTTTTCGCGAATACAATTACTGCCGTGCTAAGCGCAAAAGTCGTATCTGCAGCTGAGGTCAAACCGAAAAACTGCTATTTAAAGTTTTACGCCTCCATATATTTGATCCAGATTTCACTTTTTTAGATTTTTTTAAAAAATAGTTCCAATTCACAAATGACAATAAAACATTGCATAGGGGTAAAACATGTTATAAAGAACCACCTCGTGACAATAACTCAATTTTGACAAAAAGTGTAGATACCACTTTTGTGCTTAGCACGGCAGAATACTTCCTTTTTTGTAAAAGGAAGTAAAAAAGCATGTTTCAAAATAGCTAATTTTGAGATATGACGTTTCCGAAAGGAGTGAGTGACTTGTGTCTTTATTTATTTATTAACTAGTGATACCCGCACGGCATTGTCCGTAGTAGAAAATTAAAAGGTCATTTGGTTTGCATGTATATTTAGAAAAAGTGGATGATGAATTTTTCGCCAATTTGCTTTGTTCATTTGCTCGCCCATGGTTGCATAGGGTAGTTTGCTCGTCCCCCTTATGGTACTTAGCTAGTCTGCGTTGCCGTAATTTGTTCGTACTCGTAATGATAAGTTGCCCGATAAATTGTTCTTAAAATTGGAATGGAAAAAGAACAAAATCGAATTTTCGAAAAATCGCTTCGAAGTGCACAACCCCATGCCCCCATGCTACAAACAAATTTTGTGCCAAGAGATCCAGACAGAGAGAGATCCCGATATCCAGACTTGCAGCTTCATTATTAGTGAAGATTCATTTATTCATTTTTTTAACACTTTGAAGCAAACCTTTTTTTTTAACTTCTGGAAACGCATTTGAGAACAATTTTTGGACTCTAACAAATGCCCCTCATTTTTGAACACTTCGCTGATCTCGCCGTCGAGAAATAAATATCTTCGATTAGTGAAGCACCATCCTTTTTAAAATAAAAAGTTTAATGGCACGAATGCCATCAAATATTTTAATGGCCTTCGTGTCACCGGTCGCAGTGATTCTAAACAGCTTCATTTCTAGTAGTAATCACTTCAGAAATTCTATTGACTATGGTTGCTGCAGAAAGTACAAATGACGTAACAGATTCAGAGCACATTTCAGAATATTCTTTTATTGGAACACATTTTAGTGCCCAAGTGGAACACATTTTAGTGCACATATCTGCAACTGGATTTTTTTTCTGAATTTATGTGTTTTAAACATGTTTCTGGCGTGTAATGGGAATTTGAAGTTAGTTCAAAATTTAATACGTTTTTCATTTTTATCATTTTTGTTTTAAATTTTGCAAGTATATATTAGTAAGAAATCGTCAAATACATGTAAAGTCTAAATAAAAAGGAAATAAAATCTTTTACAATGCCTTTTTTTTATTTTTGTTCTCAAAAAAAAATAAATAAATAAATAAATAAATAAAATAAATAAATAAATAAATTTAAAGAAAGGAAAAAAAAAACATTCACAGGTAATGCAAAAGCTTGAATTATGTCATGGTAGTACTGTAACTACAATAGAAGTGGTGATAAAACATTTTAAACATCTTTTTGGTGATACTTGGTGCACTCGTTTTGTTGCATAAAGTAAAATAATTTTCCATATAAATTAGGAGCAATATTTTAATGAATATTTTTAAAAGCTTCACTTTTTTTTTTTTTTTTTGGTAAATTCTAATATATGATGGAAAATCTACAAATTCTTCGGAAACAATGTCGATCTGGGGTTGCTTTTAACATTGATTGATGCTATTATTTATTGCAAAACACTGTTGATGTTATTTTCAGTCGTTGAAGAATAAATTTCAAGATTATTTTTATTAAAGAGTGAATAAATACGTTTGTGCTGAGAAGTGGAAATATAAACAACGTAAAAAATAAAAAATAAAACCCTTAAATACATGCTTCAGAGAACCCCTTTTTCAATGCAAAAAGAAGTGAGTTTATAACTGTAAAGAGAGCATTTGTGTGTGTGTGAAAATTACGAAAAAAAAAAGTAACAAAAGAAAGCTTTTCAATTTTTCAACAAATTTTACATCAAGGTTTCAAGCCGTTTATTGATTTTATAGAGCAGTGAATGGTTTCTTTACAGGTGTGAACAACGTTAATATTAGCAGATATTTAAGAACAACAAATAATAAATATAACTAATGAAATATTTTAAGCTTGGTTTGTTTATTGAATGGGTTTTTAAAAAACGCTCAATGATGTAAAAAATAAATATACCAAATAAGAAACATGTTTGCCGAGATTAATAGAAATCATAGACCTGCCGCGCAGTCGAAAAGTTTATTGTAGTATTTTTTTGTTATAAATACATTACAGCACACTTTTAATCTTGATGGTTGTTTTTCCCTTTAATTATTGTCGACGTGTTTAGTCAAAGTTATATAGAAACTACTAATTTAGTGATTACATACATTATTTTGTCTTTTTAAAAGATTCTTCAACAAAACAAGCCTTGAGACAAAACTAAACGTTCCAGTAAAATAAAGATTATTTAGCTAAATAATCAAATTAAGCCATTAAAAGAAAAGTAATCATCCAAATAACTTTAAAAACAACCTATTAAATAACATGAAAATTTCTTTCACATAATTCACCGAATTAACTCTAAATGCTCCATTGTCACGTAAAATATATAATCAGTCAAATATAAATAAAATATTCAGGAATGAATAGTTAAATATTTAAAAGACAATTAACATATAACAGAAAAGTACCCTTTAGTTTGCATAATCTTTGAAACAAATTGCGGAATGGTTTCCTTACTTCAAGTTACTCAATTATTAGAACATTACTACACTAACATTATTAGATCTGCACAACTGACTAGGTAGACGAATGAATACTAATTAACTATTTTTAACTAAAGCTTAATCGGTAGTTAAAACGTTAGTTATGTATGAACAGTTAAATATTTAAAAAAACAATTAACTTCCAAAATAATAACCTTACCTTATGGATGCGATGCTTTTCTATTTCAAGAGCAACTAAAACTAAAACAAAGATTATATCCCGTATTTATACGGAGGAAGCGTTTTAAAATTAAGGTCAAGAGTGTGCGGGAAACATACAAAATATCTTCTTATACATCATAAGTCTAGAGTTGTGGTTTTGCTATTGCATTTTTTCTCTCTCGTTTTTTTCCAACAGGGGTGGTAAAAGGTGGTGACATATGGAACCCATTGTCGAGTTATTTGGTGATACGCGATGACAGAAACTATTGTCTCTTTACGCTCAGAAGAAACAATGAAAGAAAAGATGATCTGGGTCAGTGTAAACACTCTAACAAATTTTTTTGTAGGTTATTTTAAATGAATTACTGTGAAATTGTGATATAATAGCACTCAAGTAACGTAGGGTTGTTATCAAATGCTTGGTTAAAATGTCGTGGTTGCTTGACCTTGTTTATATGCTATTTCTCATATAGATTTGTCGAAGTCCGATTAAGAGAACAATAACCTTATACCGCTAGTCTTTATAGCAAAAATTAAGGAGACAAGAGCCCCCGTAAAAAGAAAAAACGGGTAATGACATATATTTAGGGTGAAATTTAACTAAATGAGGGTGCAGCTAATTTAAGCTAAGGCTCCTATATAAGGGGAGCTGACTTATCCGACATTTTGGTTCCAAAGTAATCGGGCGAATAAAATAAACATTTGTACAAAAGCCTCATTGCAGAAAACTGGTGTCCAAACTTTAGGTGTGTTGCCCGATTGATGTTTGATTATTTTATTCTGTGGATGAATACAATTTAATTAATACAAATTAAAAACAAATAAGGTATGAAAATGAGGTTTATTACCGTAAACATTTCCCGATACATTTTAGCTGAATTTGTAAACGAAGTTATCTTTCAAAATTTACCTAAAGTGACATTTTACTCAACTTATCATCAATTATTTTACGACTTAGCAACCAGCGAATATTATGACGTATTTATAAATACTAGAAACGAGGTTGGATCCAATTCTGTCTTGGAACCAAAATGTCGGATAAGTCAGCCTGTCTTTTTCAAGGGGCTCTAATTTAAGCATGAACAGCAAGGTTTACGTTGGGAAAGTATGCGCATATGTCCTTACATACAGTCCTTATTTTAATGGGAATTTTTCGGCACAAATGTTGTTGTTCTAATGAGTATTTTTAGGTTTTGCTATATCTATTATAATGTAAATTTTTAGGTTTAACTCCTTTTTTTTTTTTTTCATTCAGGCCAGAGTGCTGAACATAAGTCACTTGACATCACTTTCATTTTCGAGGTAGACTGTGTAGCAAGAAAACAACAAAGCACTTTCATCGAAAGCTTGCTTTTCCCTTGTATTCAGGTTTTGAAAAAAAAAACCTGGTTTGCGGAGGGCCTGTGGTGCGGCTCATGTGCAAGGTGCGGCGCTTCCACGAATTTTTTTACTTATAAATTTGTTTTCAACGGGTACATATTTTCAGATATAAGGTTTACCAAGGCTCCGTAATCGGAAGGAAAATGACCAGCCTGCGGGAGTTTTGGAGCCCTTCACTCCGACTCTGAATCATTTCCCTCAAAATCAGTCGGACTCCGAATCTGAATCATTTTTCTTAAAACAGTCAGGCTCCGACTTTGCAGCCAAGGCACATTGTGGACGCGGAGGGAAAATGATGGACTCCGACTTTTGGAATTTTAAAGTTTTCGTTTAACGTCACCGACTCCACAGTCCTTCTAATCAGACCGACTCCGACTCCCCAGAGCTCTGGAGCTTGCATGGGGGAGGACGATCCTGAGGTTTTAAACTGAAGAGTAAATGACATAATTGTAAATCTGACAGAAAATATTTTTATACTTGCATGTGCTAAAGTTTAGAAATCTTTATAACTGTTATTATTTTTTGCATCCTAAATGAACGTAACTGACATTTTGTCTCTATTTAAGTGTCACTTGTTAAGATAAGCTACATTGCTATTAAACTATAATGTTTTGGTAAGTTAAGCTATAATGTTACTAAACTGTAATGTGCAAACTAAAAACATTCAATGATAATAATATATTTACCTTTAAACTTATTCAAGACCAATCCGTTTTTAGGTCTTATTAAATTAAGAACCAACTTGTTTGCGTATTACATTTTTTTTTCTAGCGAGTTTGAGTTGAATTCATCCTAAAGCAGCAAGTGAAAATATCATCCGATATCTACTTTATACAGTTACAAGCCCGGTGCACAGTGATGCGAAAACGCCAAAAAGCGTTTATAAATGATTTTACCCCCTATGTTTAACCAATTGAGGATCAATAAATTTGTACAAGCCTACCTCTTAGGCAATCATTATTGGAATTTTAGACCCTTTCGTCCACTACAAAGCTAAAGGGAGCCCTTAGAAAGTTGAAGAACCATGAGCGAGGGAATTTAAAAAAATTGCTTTTAAGCTGTCTATATACTTTTTTTTCTTGTTAAGGGGGGGGGGGGGTGTATTTAATTTCTCTCGTATCCAACGATAGTAATAGGACAAAGAAAATATGAATAATCGAATATTCAAACCGAAAATCGTTTTGGTCAGCACCAAAAACTAGGGAACTCAAGTTTTTTTTTTTCAAAACACTTAACAAAAATGTGTAATTTTATGTACTCTTTTAAATTAACATTAATTAGTCATCAATGATCTGTAGAAATACGGTTTAAAAAACATTCTTAAGCGCTTTTTGGCGTTTTCGACCCACTGTGCGGCACCTTACTGATCAGGCACCTCGACTCCCCTCTTATATTGTACTTTAATCGATAAAAAATGTCAGGATAAAAAATCAAATAAAACTTGTTTTATTATTCTTTTTTTTTTTTAATTCTTCATCGCATAAGACTACCTTAATTAAAACATTTTGTAAACATTACTGAAACAAGTGAAATAAGAATATAAGCAAAGCATTTTTCTTTATACTAGTGACCTAGAAACCTATGCAGGTGCTTACTCATAATTCAGACATCCAAAAATTGTTGATTTGAACCTTCATAACCTTTCCCCGAAAACCTTCCCTTAAACCTTTCTTACTGGATTACATTTTAAGCCGATTATACGAAGCGAATTGTTTCATTCGAGTCACTTCTGTTTGACCTGCCACAGAGCGAAACAAAAGAGACATATCAAGTTCAGAAGCTCCTAAGACTCCGCACATTTCGCGGGCTTGCCATTGAAACCTATATTGTAATTCAGTTCCGGTTTCTATTTAGAAGCTTTTCGTAAATGTCGGTAGATGGCAGCACGTTTATTATCTGCTCAATTTCAGGTAGCTATATAATTTTACCATTTGTTCCGAAACTGAGTGCCGCGGTTCCACTAGTGCAGTGGTTCTCAGCCTTTTTTCCTTTGCGAACCCGTTCCAAAATCTGAAAGAAGTTGGCGATCCCCTTGTGAACAACAAATAACAAGCAAAGACAGAAAATAAATCGAACACACAGTGAAATTTGGGAGATTTCTTTTTAGCAATATTCCTCAGTAGCTCATGACATGAACGAACACACGATTATACAAAATATAAAACCGCAAATGTTTCTACAAACTAAAATAATAGCTAGAAAATGAATTCAAAGCAAAATCAACATAAAACAAACCCAGTGAATATTCTTTGTTGAGAATCAGTTAACTTTTAAAAAAATCTCTTAATAAGATGTAGGATAAAGACGCTCAAAGTTTGGCTCAAATATCTGCCAGTTTTACATTAAGTTCAGCTTTTAATTTGCTTCGTATTTATTCTTTTTCACGTTGAAATGTTGTCCAAAATGGTAATAAAATGTAAAAAATATTTTTCTGACCCAGTCTCTATGACAGACACAAGAGATGTCTAAAGCAAATGTCTATGAGTTATCTGGTATGATCACGAACAGTAGCGGATTTTAGGGGGGCCCAAGGGGCCCGCCTCCAAAAAGATAAATTATTTTAGCTATTTCACTTAATATTTTTAATTGACTTCTCTATTGCATATTTTTTTAACAGTTATTTAAAAATAACACAAAACACACGCAGCATATTTTGAATAAAAGCATTTTAGTTTCCTGTAGAAGTAATACTGGAGTCAGAGGCAAGCCTGAAAAATACATTTAACTCACTGGTTTCGAATTCAAGGGAACGTAATATCGCGATTTGTCCATTAATTCTTTTTTGATGGAATCAACAATTAAAAGTTTTGAAAAATGTGTAGACGTGCTTAAAATAGTGATGTAGATCCAGGAAGCTATTTACGAAATTATAGATTTCTTTTTCAGCTCATAAAAAATGCAAAATGAAAGAAATCACAAGGTAGTTTCCTTGCAAGATGATGAATCATGATATTAACGGAAACGGCATGCAGCATCAAAATGTCACCTCGACTGTAGCATAGCTTTAAAAACAAACTAGTAACTGCTATGAAATTCGCAAAGAAACAGTTTCTGATGGCCCGGATTAATAAATTTTGCGCCCCCCTGCAAAAAATCAGCAAGGCCTCTAATAGCCTACTGGATTGCTCCCCACCCTCCAAATAATGATATTTAGAAGAGAAATTGTTGTTTATTTTTAACTGCTTCAATATTTCTACCTATATTTTCAATTCATTTCTTTAAATATTTTTATTCATTTATTATTATAAAAATTTTATGGTTTTTAACTTGCTTGTTTAAACGCTTCTATATAGTTATGTGGGGTTATTTATCCTTATTTTTGAAAACTAATTTTACTTATAAATTATGTCAGCAAGAAAACAAATCTCCCATAACTTTACATTGTTTCTCTTCCTCAAGATTCAACCAATATTGTAATTTCAATGGCGGCTCCTAATAAGTTATTTCTATTAGTTAAGATATGCGTAGAGTTTCTACTTTTCCTCAAATTTTTATTGAAACATTACAAAAATATTTTCTACTTTTAAAATTTGAGTATAGGTTTCTTCTAGTATATAATTTTTCGTTCTCTTCGGCCGTGGACCCCTCGCGCTGTAGAGCCTGCGGGTACGTAGATTCGGACCTGAGTTTCTGAATTCTACAATAAAACGTATGTGTTATGAGGCTATGATTTTCTTAATTACAACTTTTTTGTAATTAAAACATTAGTTAATTCATAAAAACACAAATGATGTGTAGGTTTAATTAATAACCTTGCTAAAAATGTTATAATCATTATAACAATGTCTCTAGCTAAAATCGTTCATTTTATAGCATCTCGGTGATATTATATTGGGTTGAGTATTTAATTCGCTTGAAATGCAAGCGATTTTACAGCCACATTCGAAGCATATTAATGCATAATATTATTTTGTGAACAAGAAGAACAAAAGACCTTAAGTTATTCTAAAAGAAACATGTAAACATAAATTCATGAAAACTTTGGTATAACACATTGTATGCGGCGCGGGGGGGGGGGGTGGACTATTTAATTTTCGGGCCTCCTCCAAAAGTTATTTCTGTATCCGCCCCTGAATACGAAGACGGGCTTTTACTACTTTTTCTCTTCTGGTGATCTTTGATGACTTAAAACCTTTAGCTGGACAGAGTTAGAAGCAAATTAATAAACGATGGATAAAAAATGCTCAACAAGCATGTTAAAATTCCGCCATTACAATATTATTCTTGCGATAACCATATAATTATAACTTCTTTAGGATATATATAATTGGGATTAGGATAACTTCTTTAGAAGTTTTCTTGAGTTTTTACTCCAACAGATGCAGTACCACTATTGAAATACGATAAGTAAAAATGTCAGCATTGTTAAATCAAAGTTACCCTAAACAACTACTAAATGAAACACAAGAAAAAAAATCATTTCAGAGATTTTATGGACAGTTAAAAATAAAGAATTGGGGAATCAGCTTGGTGAAGAATTGGTAAAAGACTATATGAATCAAAGTTACTCTAAATGACTACTAATTGCAATACAAAAAAAAAAAAAAAAAAGAAAATCATCTCAGAGATTCTGTCACGACTTACACATTCATAACTCCACTCCACTCCGAAAATCTCCCGAACAAAGAAGCAGAAAAATTTGATCTATCACCACCTTTCTTACGCGAAAACCTTTTCTTTTATTGATTCCATATTCCCAGAGAAGAAACTCTAGACTGCATATATGACGCGAGGTGTGGATAGAGAAATCACCTACTCTCTTATAACCATCCGTAATCATTACAGCGGCTGTCACGCGGGCCGAACTTCGTAATCAATATAAATATTCCATTTGGGGGGATCCATAATTTGTATTAACTCCCTCGGAAACCATCTTTTAGTCATTAATTAAAGTTCGAAGCGGGGAGACGTTTCGCGATATTGTAATGGAGATAAATGAAGATTTGGGGAGATGATTTTCTCGCCCAGGTTTTGCATGCGTGGATCTGGCAACAGGAGGCGACGGTTACCGGATTTCACGTCTCTATAGTAGTATTATACTTGAAGATTACAATCAAGTTTTTAAACATCGAACATATAAGTTTGATAGCAAATAAGCTATTAAAAAGTAAAAACTTTAAAAACCAAATTTTTAATGTAATGTAACATATAGTAAAAGTTTCAGAAATTATTATTTTTCAGATTTTATTATATTACGGTGAAAAATTAAATTTCATAGAATTTTTTTCTGTATTATAAACCACGAATTCTAATAAATAGGTACGTTACAACTAATTTCCAAATCTTTTTCAGAAACTGGCCTAAACGAAAATTTCTAAACGGCCTAAAATCTTTGGTTCGTCAAACGTAGCCAAAATCAATATTGCTAAGATTTAGAATATAATATTTAGTTTCTAATTAAAGCAACACATTACGTACTATTTAATTACAATAAAATGAAAAAAATATCCACTAACCAATGAACGAAGCCATTAAATATACAGTGGCTCCCAAAAGTGTTCGTACAACTTGAAATTTTGCAGTGAAACCAAAATAACGCAAAATGAATTCGAATCTGAAGTCCAATTTTTTGTCACACCATTCCTATGCCATTCTGAATAAAACCCAGTAGTTTTTTTTTTTCAAAATTTTGCCAGATTTTATTTTTGAAATTTGTCAAAAAACGAAGAGACGGAGAAAAGATACGCCACAAAAGTCATCATACACTGAAATATTTTCGAATAAATTCATAATTAAAATTATCATATGTGTTTTTTTTATTATTTTTGTATTGAAATGATACTACAAAGTCATTTGCCTTTAATTTTTTGTGTATTTATTCCCTAATATTCTGTTTATTATTTTTAAATGGCAGGTATGCGTAGAAAAAAACAAACACGATTCGAAATTTGATTTTTTCCCTAACAGTAGCCGTAAATTGGTTTGAAATGTCTCTAAATTGGTTAATTTTTACCATTCTATAGTGAAGTGCTTGATAAAATGCTGAAAACAAGGTAAGAAAAGGTCAACTGGCAAAGTTAACAAAGTGTGATCGGAGGTTTACCGTTAAAAAAAACCATGAAAAATACACATTTCAGAACTGAAAAAGTGTCTGCAGAATTGAATGAAACATTTTACGTTTAATTTTTACCTAAAATTGTTCGCCAAGGTTTCTGATCAGCTGGATTAAATGGGACCTCTTCCCGCAGAAATTTTCTTGTTCGTGCGAAAAACAGTAAGCTTACGCTTTCCGTCGTAAAATCAATGGTAAATAAGCTCAAAAGGTTTTGGAACAGCGTCTTAATTATAGATGAAAATAAATTCAACATTTTGGGTATAATTGTTGCATAATTGTAAATGGAAGAAAAAAAATGAGGAATTTAATCTTAAGAACTTAGTTGGATCAGAAAATCAGGACGTTGAAGGTGTTCTTGTGTGAGGGTGCATCTCAGCATCAGGACTTGGAAATTTGGAATGTTTTGGTGAAATAATGAATTATGCTGTTCATTTAAATATTTTAAAAAACAATTTTAAACTATTAGCCCAAAATTTGGTAATCGGAAACAACTTTGTTTTTTATCAAGATAACGATAAGAAGCATACGTTTGCGTTTAGTGCCTCAAAATTTGTCCTTAAGCTTAGAAATATCTCCTCAATCGCCAGATTTAAACTTTTTCTAAAAATTCCTTTCTATTTTCTAGCGATCTTTTTGTCTATTATCTATTACATCTCTATTAACTGTCATCTGTATTAATTTGGTTTTCTTCTTAACTAGCTTGGTGACTGCTCAATTTTACATTTAGTATCCTTAGAATTTTGATCTTGCTGTGTTTTTCTTTTTTTTGTGTGTGTGTATGTCTGTGTTATCCTATGGGTACTAAAGGATAATTTCGAAGCTCCCTAACATTCAGGTCAGTCTTGTTTTTGAAATTGAAATATTCTGCACCTTGGCTGAGTTGCTGATATTTTTGTTATAACTGTTTTTGTTACATACAGGGTATCCAGCAAAGGACTCCCTGTCCGGTTTCAAAATTAGATATCTCGAAAACAAAGGACGATGTTGGAATAAAAATAAACGGTATGTTTATTGTGAAACCCATAAAAATCGTATACAGGAACTTGTAAATTAGTTTTAAAAAGTTCCAACAGGTGGCGCTGCATGCTGTAAATGCAATAAAAGTGTCCATAAATAGTGCTGCGAAGAGGTTGGACGATAATTTCTAGCATATACGTAAGCATATCTGAGAGACTAAACTACTGCTGAAACAACAAACCTCTTCACAGCACTATTTATAGAGACTTCTATTGCAATTGCATTGCGCAGCGCCACCTGTTGGCAGTTTTTAAAATAATTTCCGAGTTCCTGTATATGATTTTTATGGGTTTCACAATAAACATACCGTTTATTTTATTCCAATATCTTCCTTTTTTCGAGATATCTAATTTTGAACCCAGGGAGTACTTTGCTGGACACCCTGCATGATCTATTGGAATATATGCATCTGAACTTTCATTGACATATTTTCTTACTTTTAGGTAATTTTAGTTTTCTTTCCTTAAAAGAGTATCTCAGATCTAATGAAACATTTCGAACACGTACGTGAGAATGTCTTGTCAGCCAAGAAATGCTTCCCAAATGAGATATCCAGCAACATTTTTAAGAGAAAGGAAATTTTGTTTTAAAAATTACAGTACATAAAGAAATGACGTTGTATTTTAAAATAAAACTTGCATTGAGACATTATCATTAAAATTAACTTTTTTTGGCAGTAAAATTGTGCCTTCAAAAAAAAAAAAAAAAATTGAAAAATTTCACTTTTTTTTCGTGAGGCAAAGTGAAAAAATATTTGTTGATTTAAATATAGGAAACTCCCGCGGTTGGATTATCTGCGGGTTCGGATTCTCCGCGGGTTTTTTTCACATTTTTGTCAACGACGACAATTTCGTCATAATGTCAATCCGAAGTGCAGTGCTACCGATTTTCGTTTAAAAGGGTCTTAATGTCAGTTAGACTCTTATCTTGACTTGCTTGCCTTTACATGTAAACTGTTTGCAGTAATGAGCTTTAACTTTTACCTATAAATTTTACAGTCAAGGTTATCCATTTTAGCTATACTTTAACACTCCATCGGGCGCAATATGTTGTAGAACATGATCGGGCGCATTGAGCCTGGGAAGCACACTTTGATCTACTGATCTTTTCTACGCATGTTCACATTTTCTTACGAAAAAATTGTCAACTACAAACACCAAAGAACAGAAATAAAAGTTTTCCATGATTTTCGAATGTAACATAAGTTTATTTGAGAAAATAAATATACATTAATTGAAGCTATTGAGGGGGCGTGGCTAACTAAAGAATTCGAGGTGTGCCTAATAGATCAGTTGCGCCCGACGGAGTGTTAAATGAATGTGTGAGTTTTAATTATATTTTTTAGCTATTGTATACTACACTAGTCTCATTTTTCAACTATTATTCGGATTATCAACGGTTTTCGCTTATCCGCGGTTACCGTGCTACCCTATTCCTCGGATAATCGGGAGTTTACTATAATTTCTATTCGATTTGGCAAAAATATTTTTGAACAAATTAATGAGCCAATAAAAGGGTAACTGAATAAATGAAAAGATAACGAAACAATAAACTAATAAATAAATAAGTTAATTAATTAATACACGAGGAAAAATAAATGAATGATTAAAACGCTGAATAAATAAGAGAATACAAAAAAAAAGAAAAGGAATAAAGTATAGAATAAAAAAAAGTAAACAAATTAGATAATAAATGAATACCTAAGTGATTTAGTAAATAATTTAATGAGGAAACGGAATGCACTATTTCATTTTGACCCATCCACTTTGCTTCGCATGGACTTGACTACAGTCGAGTCCCCGACTTACGCGAGGAATGCGTTCCAAGACTCCTCTCGTAAGTCGAAATTTCGCGTTGTGGAAAAATAGATGCATACATTTTCTTTAAAGCATATCAAATACTTTTAGACACTTATAAACGCACCTCAAACTGCTCTAAGGCATTCCTTAACAATACACTACAGTTTTTTGTATGAAGAACTGAACTTTTACTGTATTTAAAAATGAAAAAACTGTTATTTTTAACATGAAATACTTTAAGATGCACAAAATGAGTGACCAATGGGAATGAACGACATAAAATAAAACAACACGGTACGCATAGCGCGTAGTGAAATTAAAATGATGCACTATAATAGTACTGTACAGTAGATATAGTAACAATATTTAAGAGTTAAAAAATGAAGATAGTGATGATTTATGCTCCATGATCAGATCGTTATTCCTATCTAATACATTTTTAAATACGTTTGCTTCGCCTTTATAACGTTTCAATTTGTGGCAACATTCCTCTTCCTGATCTTTTTATTAATCCATAATACAAGAGAAGCTTCCATTTTCATAATACTTACTTTACTAGACTGCTCTGCAAGCCTCTATATTGAAACTAAGTTCTGAAGTTTTACGGATGTCTTTTTGTTTTAACTTTTAATTATACGTATGGAAGGTTCACCCATACTTCTTGCCGCGCTACAGTCGACGTTTTGTAGTTGTTCAAGCATACCGAAAATTTTAGCCTTTTTTTAAATTGTTTTTTATTAGAAACTTTCTTTTTCTTCCCATCTTCACAAACTTTAGGCGAAGGTGATACTAAATAGCCATTATATTTCATCAACTTTTATATTTAGAATGAAAAAAATAAGTAAATGAAAGATGCTGAGTGGTTATTTGATGCATTAGACTAGTTTGGTGTGCGAACTTTGGCTGTCAGTGATGCTTACAGGGATGTAATAACATTCACGAAATCAATATTTAGTAGCCAATAACGAAGCTGATACTTCCTTCCAAAAAAATTTGTTTGTGTTGTGGGCGAAAAAGTTAGCTCTAAAATTCGTTACTCGTGAAAAATTCGCGTTAAAGTCATTTCGCGTAAGTCGAATCGCGTTGTAAGCGAGATTCGACTGTAATTGTGAAAAATATTTAAAATACAAATAAGCTAAATATTAACTAAATAAATGCTGCACCGACTATTATAAGGTCCCAATTCATGTTTAAAATGTTAATAATAGGAATTTCAGCATTTGATAATATCAAAACAATTTTTTGACTTGCAACAAAATTATACAATTTGAGTATCCATTTTTTAAAATTGATTGTATTAACATATGCTTTGAATTTCAAAAGTATTTTTTTCTTGACTGAAATAGCCTATGTATGTTACTATGTAGTTTAAATATTACTAGGTAAGTAACACTAAAAGCGGAGTAAATATTTCACCATTTCACTTTACCCCACATTCCCCTACATAAGAATTTGGGAGAGAAAAAAAACTTTTTCTTTTCACTATTCTGTAGTGGGCAGGTAAAAAGTAGTAAATACAAAGTCTTTATTTTTCACTTTTTTTTTGCATTTTTTTTAAAATCAGTTCTACGTTAGCTTTGTTGCACTAACTTGCTTATTTGGTTTCCGCTGGAAAAAAAAAATCGCGAAAGAAACGTCTAACTCCAACTTTTCCCTATTGTTAGTGTGCAGCTTCTTCAGATATCTCGAAAACTCATTTCTGCTGATTCTGCAGTTTGCCTGCCCCCTGTAGCATTAGTTCTCTCAATTCTCAGAAATAAAACGATCCATAAAGAATCCTATTAAGTTTTTGAGCATTAAAATGATAAATTTAACACCTAAAGTTCTATTTTATATAGTCTCAACGGAGTTTTTTTTATCAATGATTAAAAAAAACTCCGTTGCGACGGACCATTATTGTCCATCGCAACGGAGGACCATTATTGTTATCCCATTATTGTCCAGAAATCTGATAGATTTCTGGACAATAATGGGTGGCTAATGTGTCGAAATTTTGCCATTTCTGACAAAAACAGGAACGTTTCCAGCTAAAAATCAGTATCCTCCCTGAAATTAGCCAGAAATCTTCGAGAAGCATTCAGAAATCTACCTAATAAAATCCAGTCACGTTTTTGAAGAAAATCCGAACCCCCCCCCCCCCCCCTCCAAGGAAACCTATTTTTTTTCCATGTGTAATAGTAAATATGTTTATTGTAATACCTGGGCACAATCATGACTTACCTGGAAAGCTCCTGAAACATCTTAGCAAATTTGGCCACAGCAAATGCAATATTACAAGCGATCATCTAGCTTCTCATAAACCTGCAGAGCTTGGAGACGAAATCATTTGGGGCGCAGTTAATCTGAGCAGCAACGATTGACCTGAAAGGGAAATACTTAGTAAAAACGCTCAGTATATTTTGACACTGGTAGCTAAGACTATTTTTCACTACAGGGAGAAGTCTACATTCGTGCAACTTGTAGCAATACAGGAAAATTTTAGCAAAAACCCTTTACTTTTGTAGGAATTTGGTGGAAACCAGTGAAATCCCGGAACGTTGCCCGGAAAAATCAGTAACATTTCGGATTTTTTTTTTTTTTTTTTTTTTTACCGTGTAATTTTAATAATTTCCTTTTTACTCGATAGATATTTTTGTTAATTCCTTGAACTAATATTATGCACGAAGAATCAAATCAATTTCTGAGCATTGAGTAGATAAATTTAGTAGCAAAAAACGATTTTCAAGAGACTCGACAGATATTCCTATCAATTTTTAGAACTGTAATTATGTATGAAGAATCAGATAATCTTTCTGAGCATCTATGTGATGATTTTAATAGCAAAAAAAGAAAAGAAAAAGGGATTTTTTTTTATAAACTAGAGATATTTTTATCAATTCTCAGAACTAATATTAGCCAAGGAAAGTCAGATAAACCATTTAAAGATCTTAATGATAGTTTTAATAGCAAAAAAAGGATTTCCTATAGAAGCAATACATATGTCTACTAGTTCTCAGAACTACAAACATCCATAAATCAGGTCAGGTTTTTGGGCATCGTGATGATAATTTTATCATCAAAAGAACGATTAAATGTAAACCTTACAGATATTTTATTATCTTTGTAGTTCAGAAGAAGATGATAAGGTTTTTGAGCATTGTAAGAGAAAAAGCGATGACTCTATGGGCTATAGACATATTTTTATAGACCATCGGAACTAACATTGAGTTTTTGATCATCGTGAACATAACTCTAATAGCAACAACCAATTTCTTAATCACCAAACAGATATTTTTTAAAAGCTTTCAAAACTACTGTTATACCTGAAGCATCGTATCAAAGCTTTTGAGCGCCGAAAGATAATTTCATTTAAAAAAAAAGAGAAAAGAATGGAAGAATAACTTCCAAAAGATTCTACAGGTATTTTTACTTACTATTAGCATGAAAAGCTAGATCAAGTTTTTGAGCTTCTTAAAAATAATTTTGATGGTTTTTTTTGAGCAATCACGATTGCTTATTGTTCTCATTTGACCGTTTTTGGTGTCCGTGCCTTTTTCAACTTGGACCAGAAGCCTTTGCAGCACCACCGCCCACCGTCCTCTGCTGGCGGCGCTGCGCGGCTGCTCCGGTTTTGAGCTATCCGCTTCTCCTGGTCGGAGGCGTCTATGTCCTACACACACGCACGTTCACACACATACACACACACCACTTCACACACATACACTCACACACGCCTACGTGCATACACACAGGTCTACGCACACACACAACTATGCACAAGTAACCGCCCAGGAGGAGAGGCAGACTTGGAGGGGACAGGAGCCGTTTCTAGAAACAATAACTCCAATGAGTAGGGTCCTGTCTCAGTTCGTGATTGCGAAAAACATACTTTAGATTCAAAATTTCAGAATTCAAATTAATTTTCTTTTTCCTTTTTTTTTTTTTGTAAATATTTCAAGATTGTTATGATTAATATATTTGGATAAGCTCCTTACTCTATTAATTCCATCAAAAGACGGATTACATTTTTATAGATACACCTCCATAAACTTTTCCTAACGCAGAGCCATTTAATTGCCATAAATTTCACAGATATATCCCGTTATATTTCGAGACATTTTATAGCGATTTTATAAACTATTCGAATATTTTCTAGATAAACTTAATCTTTAATACAATCTAACACCAAAAGCTTTCCCTATTTTTAGTATTTAAAAGACTTGCTTTGTCATTTGTTGGTGAGACAATTGTTTTCATCTTGCCAAAAACGAAAGTGGAATATAAAAATTATGAAGTTAATGTTAATAATAACGTAAACAAATTATTTGTAAGACTGAACCTACGTAAATTAATGGATTTTGGGCTTTTGAATTTTTTCAAATAATACAGATTGTTGAGGCCTTTTTTTTTTTTTTTGATAAACGTAGTCAGTTTTATAAAATCATTTTAAAAAGCCTTCTTCACTATCAGAGTTGGGTAAATTTTAATTGCATTGACAATTAAAGATTAACAATTGATTAATTGGTAGACGTAACTACAACAACTAACAATTGATCATTTGTAATTGTGGAAAATTGAAATTAACAATTAATTAATTGTTAATTGCAGTTTACTGCAGTTAACAATTAATTAATTGCAGTTTACTACAATTAAGAATTGTTAATTGCAGTTTACTACAATTAACACTTGTCGATTGTTCTGTGAATTTTAATTAAAACTAACTCATAAAAAAATTACTGGTTTTGTATAATGTATTCTACAGACGACAGTCTACCTGGAACGTGGACACTAAACGGGTACCATATTACTATCTATTTAAATACACATGTTAGCAACAAATAAAATCTCAATAACTTTCAGTAAATAGCCCAATAGCCAGGGCTAAAGCAGAAATATACGAAATACTCGAGTTGAACCGAACCCTTGCTTCGGTCACTCGTCTGGTCTGCGCTAATTCTATATTAGCTACCAGTTTGTTTGGGACTCTTGGCTTCCTTAAGAAGTTTTCCATCTCCAGCAGACGCATTTCCCTATGCTTGGCTAATAATTGCTAATAAGCACGAAGCTTCAGTTCTCGGCTGGAAATAACTGAGCAAGCGGTGAATTTCAAGTATCAGTAGCTTTAAAACCATTAATAAATTGTTTACTGCAGCCTAGGAGTTTTCCCAAAAAATCTTATTGCTCAAGCAAAATATCCTCAAAAAAAGTATATTTAAATTAAAAAAATTTTTTTTGTAGTAGTAAAAGTCCGAAGAACATCTGAGGGAAGTTACAGAAATGCATCGTAACTACACGATTAAAAAATAATTAAATAAACAGAGCGGTTTCTGAGATCTCTTGTCCTCTGTTTTGTCCTTCTTTCTGATTTCCCCTGTTACAGGTTAAACTATAAAACAATGGTTTGACCAGTTTTAAAACACTGAATTAAAACACAAACATTTACGTGAGGAAAAACTTGCTAAGACGAGAATAGTTCACGCGGCGAGCAAGCAATCAACACTGAACGAAAATACGAATTCGAATAATACTTTGAACTCTGTACGCTGCGCTGTACCTATCGACACGTTAAGTTAATTGTTAGTTTTAATTGTTTCATAAAACAATTAAAAAATTAATTGCAATTATTTTAATTGTGAAAAGCGATTAACGTACATTAATCTAATTAAATTAATTGAAAAGTACAATTAATAGTTGAATTGCAATTGATTTAATTGTAATTAATTTAATTGCAATTACTTTTTTAATCAATTAACAAGGCAATTGAAAAAATAATTGATTAATGCCCAACACTGTTCACTATATAGGCGAAAGCAGGGTAGTGACAATCACATAAGGAAAAACTTAGGTTGGACATGTTTACACGAAAAATCAATATTGTAACCGATTCGGCGCGACTTCCAACTTTCTTGAAATGAAGACACAGTTCTTGATAAAAACACAGGAGCTTTATTTACACTATGTACAGAAGAAATCGTTAACAACTGCTGAATTAATCATCAGCAATTAAGCAAATATCACACCACACCGTAAACTCAACGGTTACACACGTATTTACTTCCAAATACGAAAAACAACACAGCGAAATGCCTTCGCAATAAACAGAGCAAATACGCTCTCAGTTCGAATTCTCAATCGAAACTAAACTTTTTATCACGCAGGACGCCTTTATAAACATCGAAGAAGTTTCCACAACATTCTTACTGCTTCCCGAAATGCGTAGACCGTTATCAAATTTTATCAATGAAAAGAAAAGGAAATAGGGGATCGTATACTTAAGCGGAATGAAAAGGGGTTGTATATTCATTACGGGAAACTATTTACAAGTCACGTTACTACAATAATTATTATTTACAGAATTTGTAACAATATGTTTTCAAAGAAAAGAGTATAACTGCAAAGTAGAAGGAACACATGAAATACACCGCCAGCTCTGTCAATTCCAGCCGAGGACTGAAGTTTCGTGCTTATTAGCACTCATCAGTTCGGCATAGGAATGACTGAACTGGAGTTGGAAAACCTCTTAAGGAAGCCAAGAGTGCCAAACAAACTGGTAGCTAATACAGAATTAGCACTGACCAGACGAGTGACCAGAACTCGAAGCTGCAGTTCCTCGGCTGGAATTGACAGAGCTGGCGGTGTATTTCATGTATTTCTGCCTTAGCCCTGGCTATAAGGCGGTAACTTACTGAATATACGGAACAGTTTTCAGAGACAAACTGCGAAAGAAACAAATTAAAAATTTCATCGAAATCGGCAGGGTAGTTTTCGAATTTTGCGCGTTTAAACTAACAGACTCTTTCTGGAGACTGCATTTTATACTATGTAGACATTTATGTTTTAATTTTGACTGTCTCTTAGCTTAATAGCCATTACTAGTTTTACAAATGAAATCAGTGCCATATTTCAAGTAGGTAAATCGAAAAACAGAAATATTACCAACAATATTTTCAAAACAAAAAAAATATGCATTGGAAATTACATACAGGGTGTTCCGTTTTAACCTGCAAGACCTTTTTTTTCGCAACCGTTAGTCCTACATGTATATTTCCAATTGCAAAAATGTTCAAAATCAGATGCGGAGTTAAGATATTGAAAGTTTGAAGTGAAAATTAAAAATAAATAAAAATATACATAATTTAACTTTTTATGTGGGTCCTAGGTCTCTTAACCTATATTTAGAGAAATAATCTTTATTGAAAACTATTACTGACACAAAAAATCTTGACAATTGCGCGACCAAAACTCAAGAAGATATTCCAGTTCAAAGTTTTAAGGAGCCATACAAAAGATGATATTGGAACTTATAGCCCTTTCAGAAGAATGACAGGTCGTCAAAGGAAGAAAAACAAGGTACAGTCATAGGGAAAAAAAAAAAAAACGAAAGACTTTTAATTATTCGGCCATTATACATGCTAGAAAGGAAAAAAAAAAAGGTGTCATCAAACTTGGTTTGAAGTCTTCTTTAAAACTACGTAGGTAAAATTTTGATGAGGGACCATATACAAAGCAAAATGAGCACCAACTCTTGATTTTCAATTGGGAACCTCTATTTTTCGCTACATAATTATGTTTAGACAGCAAAATACAGGCAGGGTACGAAATTTCACTGCATTCCGTGCAGTAGATTCGAAATATTAACGAAAAACATTTTAGGGACCGTCACCACATTGAAAATGCCTCTTTCAAGGTCATGGCTTATCCAGCAACGGAATGTAAGCAAAGAAAAGATCGAGATTATCTAGCTCAATTCAAGACCTCTTTTTTTCCGCAATTCGATACTTTTTGGCCGATAATGTTGCGCCAAAAAGCGATTTACGGTCGAAAACCTTTTTTTTTTTTGAAAAAAAAGTTAAAATATTTACTATTTTTTGTCTATCTGGATTAACCTAAGAAAGACGGATGGGGTTTGGCTGGTCCATCGTAAAGATCGTTGTTTAATAAATCGAATAATGACAAATTAAAAGTAATGGAACTTTTTGCCTTTTCTAATATGAACCTATTGGATTGCTTATATAATCATTCAGCAAATTAGCCACATAGAAATGTAAATACCCAAGCTTATGCCTAGATTTATGATGTGAATATGTTTGATAAATGTATTGCACCTATGTTACAGGTTTATTTTGGAATGAATAGAAAGTCTTTTGATGTAAAATGGAATTGCGCGCTTTTAATTTCGCAGATCATCGGCAGAAGTTTGGGCCATCACAAACGAAAATATAAAAAATGTACCGCACAAAGTGGGAACACGCAGCGTTAAATAGATTGGAGACTTGAGTGAAGCAAGGTCCATTTGTTCCGTGAAAATTTGCTCAAAATGCATAAAATGAACGAAGTATCAATCTAAAAAAAACAGAAACAGGAGAATATAAATACCCGTTAATGAGCAAATTGTTCATACTCGAACTTTATTTGGGAACGTTTGGCTATTTGAATTATCACACTGCACACTGTTAAAACTACAGGTTGCGTTTGGCACCTTTCAGTGGTGAAACGATTGTTCACCAGTGACACCCGATAGAGAGCCGAAATTGCACCCTTAGCAAGGGTGAAAAACTGGCTCCCTTCACCCAACGTGCACCGTAGGTGAACGATGGTACTCCAGGTGAGAAAAATGGCACCTTTATTGCTTCCCAGAGAGATCCCCCCCCCCCCCCCCCCCCCCGTGTTTGCGTTTTTTAATACAATTGTGCTTTATTTATTTTGATTTATATATACGAAGGCATTGGATCACATTTCAACTTTCGAACATAGTTTAGAAGTGTTCATGACTTTAATTTGTCTGTTCGTGCACTAACTTTCTTATATTCACTCTTGGATTGCTCAGTAATGAATATGTTGTTGACAACTTTTACTGCATGATCCGTACTGAAAATGAATAGGGAAGGTAGTTACCAATCATTTGTCGGAACAACCAGAAATATTAGGTAACATTCGATTAGAATTATGGGAAAATAAAAGCGTTCATAAACGTTTAAAATTTTAATCGAGCGTAACATATCAATACTTAGTATAAGATTCGATATTTGAGTATCCTTATGCGTACAAAATAAATACTGATTTAAAAGCCCTTCTTTCCAGTGTCAAGTTTTCCGTCAGATTTAAAAATAAAAACGAGTAGATAACTACATTCGCTTCATGCAATAACGCCTAAGAAAGATACGTTAACCAAAACACGATGTGAAACTCATGAGTCAAACGCTGATTGAGAAAGATTTCTTTTCAGGCGGTTTTTTTTCCCCTGCCTTTGCTGCTTTGTTAGTTTCTACTACGTAGTTATTTCATTTGAGAAGAAATAGATATTGGTATATTGACTGCTTACGTCGATGCATTTTTATTCCGGAATTAGCAATTCAATTATCAGCTGATTTAAACGTTTTCATTTTTAATGTTGTTGTTGTTCAAGATAGTACTGATAGATAGTTTTAGGTAACAGTTTTGCAGAACATAAATAGCAAGATATTAAATATTTAATAAGGCAAACGGAACAACAAGCAGTTGTCAACATACTTTAAACACTTTAAATATGTTCGAAAGCTCTAAGTGCTATAATATGATCAAATGCCTTTACTTACGCGATATTTCGAAGATTAATCCACGAAATTTTCAGTTTTGTACTTCATTCAATGTGAGAGCAAAATTCGTTGCAACTTCCTTCGTTCGCCATTCAAACTGAAGTTGTCGTTGGACGATTAGTCAGAGCGCATGCGCAATGAGTCGCTCTCCTATTGAATCACTTTTGTTAACGTCGTTCACCCACTGAGGAACAAAAAGCACCTTGACGACACTTCCTAGCCTCCGTTTCACCCCGCGGCACTGTTTTTTCACCCTAGGGTGAAATTCTTTACCCCTGTGGCACTCCTGGTTTTAACAGTGCACAAACATAGTAGTTGCTCTAGCGGCTTTATTTTAATCGACAAACGACAATTTGTTTTAAATCCAAATTTGATGCGAAAGATCACAATGCGTGGTATTATTAAAAAAGCATAACACAATCGGCGGTTTTTGTTAAACATGTAATGTCGCTTAAAAGCAATTTATGTAAGTAATTTCCCCAATGCTGTTTTAGCAACGAGATTCGAGATGGATCCAACGCGTAACTAAAATTCGGAAGTTACTTCAACTTAAATCAAGGTGAACCGAAATCAGAGTTCTTGTCTTTCTTGGATTTCGTAACTTTGCACTTACAAACAAAGCTTAGCATTCTTTGATTTTGTTTTGCGCACCATATAGTTGTATGTAAGCATTATCCATAATATCAGGCAATAGGCTGTCACATAAAGCGGGCTATCTGGGACCGTGAAAAGCCGTCGTTAAATATAGAAAGTCGTTAAATAGAGGGTCGTTAAACAGAGAGCCAACTGTAAAATAAAAAAGTTCACAATTAGCCACAACAACTACTTAGTGCGCAGAATTTGGTCTCAAAGCTTATGGGTCACCACTGCCACTCTGGCGACTAACATGTCCTCTCCTAGATCTTAACACATTGAAAAGAATTCAAGCACTTTACAAAATAATAATAATAATAATCCGTAGAAATCAGCAAACTGATCTAAGAGTAAATATCATTTATTGACCCATACGGATAGCGTTAAGTGAGAAATTTCACGCTGTCGGCTATTTTTCGAGTGCTTTCACTGTAAAAACGATTCAGAAACGTTCCTGGAAAATAATAGGCAGCTGATGTGCCCAATTTCTGCCAGTAACATATCTCGCAAAAACCAGGAACGTTTTCCGTTAAAATTCAGTAACCTTCCTCAGGTTATCCAGAAATATTCCCGTGTAAAGGTAGTCGCGTCGCTGGAACTTCAGAGTAATCTTAGGTACAGATAATATCACAGCTGTATTGCAAACGCGGCCAAAGCTAAGCCAGAATTGCAAGTAAGTATCAAACATAACACTTCATTGCAATTTCAGCAAGCTACGTAGTCCAAAGACTTATTCGCTCCCTTTGGGAGCTTAAATCAGTCTGGACGAGCCGCGATCGAATAAAAGCTGATACACGTTATAAATACTGTCAGTTAATCTCTAAACTGGGAGTTAAAACTATTTTTTACAACAATAAGAATTCTGCATTCATGCAACTTGTAGCAATTCAGGAAACTTTTTGACAATGATGCTTGATATTTCCAGGAAGTGTATAAAAACCATTGAAATCCCGAGACGTTACGTGAAAATACTCAGTAACGTTTCGGAATTTTTTTACAGTGTTTCCCCGATTTAGACATTGCAATAATTTTCCCTTTTAGCAAATTATCATTTAGACGAGCCATTCTACACTGCCTATTGCAACATGATAAGCAAGACAATGAGGTTTTATTCTAGGTTTTTGTGAAAGAGTTGTGTATGTTAATTTTTTTTCAAAATAATTTTTTTACAAAAAGCATTGAACAACGAAGAAAAAAAAGAAGTATTTTACGTGTAGCTTTTAATTTAAAATGTTCTGTAAAATATTCTTTTATTAGACAATGAAATAGTATTTCGAATTATTTACATATTGACGTTTAAACGATATCTACAAAAAACTGACGATTGCAATATTGTGTTATTCTTCTGCAGAGACAGCGAATAAATTTATACGATAAAAAAATTCATAGACGTAATTCTAATGTAGAAAAACCGCGTTATAATTGGCTTGCTTATTGTGTTGAACAATTTTGTTCTTTTTTTACGAAGAAACTTACTTTCATAATTTCTGTTTTAAAAAGGTATACGGTCCCCTAAAGTGGGAAAAATTGAACTTCTAAGCATAGCGCGAAAACTACTTAATATTTTGAGCTCAAATTTTGGATTCCCGCATAAAAGCTCGACTAGATTGTTCTTCTTTTAAAATTTAATATGGTTTCAGATCATATTTTTTTCAAAAAATATTATCATAATTCATAAAAAAAATCTAAATTTATATTTTAGGTGTTGTAAATGATGTTTTTAGTACTGGGCCGATTCATATTTTAATATAAAAAAGCAATATTTGCCGTTCTTACTCTAGTTTATGTGTTATGTGTAACAATATCAAAAAACGTTTTAACATTACGAGAAGGATTTTTCAAAACTCAATTCTGAAGTAACGGTTGTATCAAATGAAACAAGATTTTGTATACAAAGTTAAAAATGAATGCTTATTACAAATATGTGATAAAAAAGGGGGGTTCCCATTGAAAATTTTGAAGTTGGTGCTCATTTTAATATGAAGACGACCCCTTAACAACAATTTATCAACATAATTATGTAGAACACATTATTCATGAAAAAATAACACCTTACACTTGTCTCTAGTGTCAATAGTCTTCGAATACGAATGAGTGTTTCGTTTTTTTTTTCAATGACTGTACTTATATTTTTCATTGGTATTCAAAAATGTATGCAAATGTTTTTCCGTGATACGCAAAAACGCACTGTGAAACCTCGAACAATTTGAAAAACTTTACTCGATGGACAATTATAATTTTAAACACTTGTTAACCGCTATATTTTCCCCCAAAACGTGTTATTGACGGCAAGTGAAAAGTTGTGTAAGTTACAAAACGCTGCGTCACATCTCGATGAATATTGGTCGTACTAATTTCAAACTTTTTGTGTAGGAATTATCTTTCGATGGAGATTATTTCCCTAAACATAAATTAGGGGACCTGGGGGCCTGTATAAAAAGTTAAATTTTGTATTTGTTAACTTCTTTTTATTTTTACTTCAAGCTTTCAATATCTTAACTCTGCATCTGATTTTGAACATTTTTGCAATTGGAAATACTATACATGTAGGACTAACGGTTGCGAAAATAATGTCTTTCAAGTTAAAACGGAACACCCTTTATATAAAATACATAAATGTATCTTTTTTAAGTTCACTTATCACATTTATGAAAATATTTTACCGGAAATCTCCCGACAGTATATTAAAAGAAACCTAGAACCGTACGGATAGCTTTTAATGTGAAATATAAAAAGCTTTTATCGACTCCTTTTTTCAGGCCTCCGCCGTAGAACTCGAGCCATTTCGACGACTTGAAACTAGATCTCGCGAGATTTATATTTGCAGACGATAAATCAGAAAAGAAAGAGCACAGCGGCTGAAATCCCTTGACAAACATTTATTGTCCCTTCAAAAGAGATCGTTTGGTCCTGCAAAAATCACCCTGGGAATTCCTCAGTACACTCCGATTTTTATTTATTTTTCCATCCATTTTATTCAGTGAAATTTATTTTTGTTTTTATCTTTTTTATTATTTCTTTGAACTCCAGTAGCGTGTAGGCGAAGGAAATAGAAGAAATATATACTCTTATGTGAAACTTATACAATTACATTTGTATGTATCAAAACCTTCAGCGACAAAATACTTGAAACACTTTGAATTTGAAATATTTTGAATATATAAGCAATTACAAAAGAAGTATTAAAACACATCTGCAGATTGCTGTTTGCTCATTACATTAAACTTTTTAAGTGAAATATTTACAACTCAATTCATCTTGTTAAGTTTTTTTGTTAGTTAGTACCCACCACTGGCCAAGGGTCCTAGTTTGTTGATTTCTTGAAGTGGTCCTCGTCCTCTTCCATTGGCCATGCCTCGATTCCTCAGTGGCTGGACATTTGGAGCGTTTAAAGTATTTAAACGGGGAGAAGATTTTCCCGTCTTGTTCCTGTTCCCTTTCTGCGAGCAGCAAGAGTTTATCCACTGGGGCAGGGGTTCCCAAACTTTTCCACGTAGTGGCACCTTTTCAGAATTTGAAATTTTTCACGGCACAGTTATCATTTATCTTTATAATATATGCTTGTATATGTATGTATCTATATGTTCCGTGAAGAGATATAGAAATAGATAAATATCATGCTTGTATATTCGTCAGGACGCAGAATGTCTTTCAGCAGTCTGCAACGCAAATTCAAAATCTGAAAAATGGTCTGCAAGATAAACTCACATTTGATTAATCATGAAATCTAAATGAACTCCCAGAAGTGCATAAAAATAAGATGATTAAATTACGAAACAGAAAGAAATGCGTGCTACCTGGGAATTATATCTCAGAAAATACAGTACAAATCTTCGCTTGATGCAGTTTAAGATTATTTGTTTTTTAACTGTTTCGAGTTATTTTCGCACCCACATAAGAAATTGTTTACAGATTTTCTCTAGAATCCTCGAAAGAGCGTCATAGCGTCGCGTTGTTTCTGCTCCACTGCCAAAGCAATATGCATTATATTTAGATTATAAATCAATAACTTATTATTGATTTATAATCTAAATTATATTTTTATGTTATAAAAATTTTTGAGTAGCGTGACTCCTGTTGCCGAGGTGCAATATTCTGAACAAGCGAAAGATTCATAAAGACTTGCTTTCGGGTGAAGAGTGCTAAGAAAAGCAATTACTAAAAATAAAATGAATATCCACTGATGTACTTTTCAAGCGCCTGAAAGCCTATAAAATAAGATTACAAAAAATAATTTCGTGACAAAGGAACATTTTCTTTTTCCTTTAGAACATTTCTGCGATACACTTTTTCAAAGATGTCTTTCGTAAACAGAAAAAGAAGTTAATTAGCCACAAAATATCTGTTTTATTTGATGTCGGAGAGTCGGAATTCCATTTATTGCTTGTTTCTCTACAAATATCTAGAGCCGCTTTATAGATAGGCCGACGCATCAGCTTTTTAAGTTTAGCCATTTTGGATCGGATTTTTCATTGTTGCACTGCTTGGGTTATCACAGCACAGTTTCGGGTTTCGCCAAATTTGCCGAAAATAATACTTTACTTAATAAACAATTCACGTGCCGCTAATAATCGCTCGCATTGAACAATCACCAAACGCGAACAATCGCCAGAAAAGACAACCAATCAAACTCGCGCTCCGATCCAAAAAGGCTGATCTTAAGCTGATGCGCCGGCTCGTATATATATATAGGGGCCTTACAAATACCCATAATGACGTAGTGACGTCACGTCAACACATTGTATTTTGTTAACACAGTTTTCAAGTCAAATGCAATCAACAGAAATGAATAAAAGCTTAGAACGATAACTGCTGAGAAAAGATTGGAAAGAGCTGATTCAGACTCAATTCCTGATGGGAATAGATTCTTATTCGTGTATCGAAGTCATGAGTCCCAAATTTTATATTGAGCGACATGCCTCAAAAGTTATGTAATGTTTTTCCAGAGGAAAGTTTAAAAAAAAAAAAACGGGGAAAAAGTAATGAACTCGTGGTTCTCTCTGATGTGTAGCATAAAAACAAAAAATTAAGTAATGTAAAATAATTGTATTTTCAAAGTTGTTCCTGCAATGAAACATTTTTCGATATCTTTCGCAGTTTTCATGTGTGGAAAATATTTCTACAAAGATATTGAAATATACAGGGTTGTTTCAATTAAACGTTTCAGAACTTCTAAGAGGGGTAGGGTCCTGACAACTCGAAATCTTCCAGAAATGGGGGGTCGGAAATGCTTTCCCGAAGCGGTGTGATACACAGAAGCACCATAAAGAAAAGAGACCGTAAGTAAGAAATCGTTTTAATAATACACACTGTAAAAACGATTCAGAAACGTTCCTGGAAGATAACAGGCAGCTGATGTGCCCAATTTCTGCCAGTAACATATCTTGGAAAAACCAGGAACTTTTCCGCTAAAAGTCAGTAACCTTTCTGAAATTAACCTTGAAACTTTTTGAAGAAATGCGAAATCTCCCCTGTTAAAGCCAGACATGTCTCTTGAAAGATAAAATAGGTTTCGTGCTATTGATTAGAGCCTTCCTGATTTACCAAGAAAGCTCCATAGAAATCAGAGAGACAACTGCCAAAGCTATGCAAGAAGGAACCAAGCATATCTCTCTCCGGCAATGCCTGCCTTGCAAAGCTACAGCTACAGCTATCCATGGACGTTTTCGCTCTCATTAGGAGCTTAGTTAACCTGGACAGACCGTAAGCACCCTCAGGCCGATACACTTAATAAACACGCCCATTCAATCTTTAAACTGGTTGCTAAAAATATTTTCCACAACAGTGAAAAGTGTGCACCTGTGCAACCTGTAGCGATTCAGAAAACCTTTTTGTGAAGATACTTGTTTTTACGGGGAAACAGGTAAAAACGTGTGAAATCCCGAGACGTTACACGGAAATAACCAGTAACGTTTCGGAATTTTTTTACAGTGCATGAAAAGAAGCAAAAGGTGCATGGATTAAAGCAAGTGTTCGAAGTTCTTTCCACCAGCTTCAATGCGCACCTCACATCTTCAGAGCATGGGACACCAAACGATCTGTAATGCTCCCGGCATATCAAAATTTTCTTGGGTTTTGAAATCATCACCGACCCCTCATTGTCATATGATTTCAGGTCGTACAACAGCAGTGAAAGCAGTCGATGCAGACATGCTTGCAAAACTTTGGGGGACTACCGTGTAAACATATGCAGTGCATTCAAAGATGGACATATTGAGCACCTTTAGCTTGGTGTGTAAAAAACTTTATTATTATCCAAAAATATAAAATTAATCTGAAGTCTCTACTTTCAATAGTTTTCATAATGTACGCATCGGATTTTTTTTTTTTTTTGAAGCACCTTTTTTACACTATTTTATTATTAGGAGGAAGGGTATCACTGGGCAATAGCTCTTCCTAGACCATCTCAAACGTGTTCAATAGGATTGTGATCCGGAGACCTCAAGGGATCTCAATCCTGTGTGGGGGGAGGGCAATCCATACGTCGAATATTCTCTTCCTCAACATGTTTGTAACCTTAATTTTGGACATGATTGTAGTTCAGCTGCAGTGGTGTTTGTTTGAGTACCCTTATTTACTGTATAATCTATGCAGAAGCTGTACATTTAATAAAAAAAAAGTGAATGTTCGGCGTACTTATAACTATGTTCTTGTTATCATAATTTAAAATTATCTGCAATAAATATAAATATTTTTTAAAAACTGCAAAATTGATCCAGATAAACTAGGTTTTATCGGCCTTATATTTACAGTAAATTGGCAAAAAAAGTTTGTGACCGTTAGAAATTGTTCTAGAAAAGCTTCAACACCGAAGGAACAGAGAGAAAAAAAAATCCTTAATGCTTCTGCAAACGACAGGTTCGATACATTGTATCATAAAAGCAAATGCAACACATTACGGTCGGACAAAAAAGGAAACGAAAAAAATCTCCCAAAACTCCTCGTTCGCAGATGTAATCAACCAATAAAGTGCCGGTATTGTTTAAAAAAAATCCCCTGCATCTACAGCTCCCCAGAGATAATCAACCGGCCAATAAAATGCCTCTGATTTCATGGCGGAGAGAGTTTTGTCAACACAGCTTGGAGGCCGGCAAATGGTGAAATATTGGAGGAAAGGAAAGTGGAAAGGCTGGTATCCTTTTTGGAGGTTAAGTGATCCCAGAAGTGGCTGGCTGGGCAACGGCCAGCCTTTTATTGCTCCGAGGATCCCTCAGCACTTTCGGAATCGTCTGCGACTTTTTCCCGCCGAAAACTCGGATGATGGATTGCAAGATGGCTGACTCTTTGATGTAATATTCTGTCACAAAATTTCTGAGAGATGAAACATTTGTGGCAACACTAAATTAAGAGAACAGTGATCCATTGACTAAAAATAATTGAAGAGGAAAGAATATAATTTCATTTCTAAGCATTACCATTTCTAACTATTTAACTATCATGAAATTTACAAGATTAGTTTTATTTATAATATTGCATAGAATATTACACTTTAGGTAGACTACTTCCAACAACTTAAAAAACTGCTTCTAAACAATAACTTTAATATAATCGAAGTATAAAATTTGCTGGGGATTTCTAGCTGACTCTTTGAAAATAGTTTCCAAACAAAACTTCAGTATTATTGAAGCATGCAATTAGCTGGGGATTTCAAAATAGCAGACTCTTTGCTGAAATATTCTGTCAAAAGATTTCTGAGAGACAAAACATTTGTGACACCACTAAATTTAGAGAACAATGAACTATTTTCAGTCAAAAGACCTCACAAGATCAGGTTTGCGTGCAAATTTTAATTCAACTTCCGTTTTTAAATAGAAATTTACGAAATCCTTTTTTTTTTTTTTCAGTTATTTTTACAACATCTTCTTTTACTCGAAACCATACTAGAAAGACTTAGACCTTTTTTTCCCCTAACCCTGAAATTCTCATCATAAAGAGAGTATTAAATGAATTATACTTTTCTGTTGTCTTTCAACCCACTGTATCAAATGATGTGAGCTCCTTTAATTTTATGCAACAGAAATTTTAAAATATATTCAAATCCATGAAGAAAATATTGACTTTACTTGAAAAGTTTCTGTCTGTTTATTTCTTTCTTCCTCAGTTTCACATCGTTTAAATGTTTGACAATTACTTCAAACTTTATTAAAAAGGTATTGGACAAATTTTCTTTAAATTATCCTAATACAATAGTAATTTTAAAAGAAGAACAATTCTATTTAAGGGTATTCTTGTTTGAGTAGTCGGATATTTTTTTGCAGCACCATTCAGGATATTTCCAACCAATTTTTGGGGTAATTAAAATTATTTACAAAAAAAGACTAGATTTTTTTTAAACAGGTTACTTTTGTTATATTTTGTTCAAGAAATTCTGCTTCGAAAGAAGTGTGTGTAAACTACTGTCATAAGAAACATAGGGCAATAAATTTATACCATGACCCTTGGAAACCAAGCAAGTGACGATCATAATGTCGAATGAGTTTATCCTCTATGGCTGATAAGCGACGGCTGAGTCCCAAACCGGTAGTTGTTCGGTTTCTGGTTTGGATCAAAATTATCGAAACTTTCATAAACGGTGCTTCCATCTATAGTGTTCTCTCTGAGCTGTATTGGACTTCCATCTTAATGGCGCTCTGTAAATGAAAGCTGTACCTCTTTGCCTTAAATTAGGAAATTGTCTACTCGGGTTCGGATACAACACCGCCCCCTCCCCAAGTCCAAGAGGTTTTTGCAACAACACCTATATATTTAGAATCAAACCGCGTGGAAACAAAACGCTTGATTTGCCATCGTGAGCTACCGACGCCTTGATAATATAGTTTTTGAACAAAGTGGGATACCTCGTTTATGACAGTCAGAAGGTTTCATTTGAAAAAATTCTATGCAAATTATCGGAGCTCATACAACTTACAAACCTAGATCCAACAAAGAAAAAAATGCATATAGTATGTTGCGCTCGGTTGAAAATCGTTGTCATTTAATGTTATCAATGAATAAACTCTCTGATAAAATATACCTCTTTAAAGATATATTTATTTTTCGTCTCAAAGTAACGATATTCGCCACTTCAAAGCAAGTCTATTTATTGATAAAAAGAGGAGGGATGATGAAAGTGAGAGATTATTTCTTAGTCATCTTTAAGACGGATGTCTTTAAGAAGACAAGATGAGATTAAAAAAAAGAAAAAAAACCTACCTCTGCTCAAGTAAATATTCCAGCGTGTGTGGGAATTTAATTCTGGATTTAACTACTCGCGTGAAAGGACTGAAGGCCAAGTATGGCTTGTCTCGGAAATAGGAGGATTAATTTTTCAAGACGCTTGAAATCACTCAGCTGCAAGTTTTCGAAAGATATAAAAGCATTAATTGTCACATTTACATTTATAAATGAATTGCGTGATGATCACTCAATTTTGAGACATGAAATTGTCATCAGAAAGGAGTAAAATGAGTTTTAGTGACATTTCAGAAATCTGATTGGCATTTAAGGTGTCTTAAATGTACATTGATCAGAACAGTTGCAACAATTTTTCAAGTATGTCTATACGTGTACTCTCTGATATCTAAAAAAAGAACAAAAATATTTTTTTTTTCATTTGTTAAAAGCTTTCTTTGATCCATCTGAACTCGCATAGTTCATACAACTGATGCTGTTACACTGTAAAAACGATTCAGAAACGTTCCTGGAAAATAATAGGCAGCTGATGTGCCCAATTTCAGTCAGTAACATATCTTACAAAAACCAGGAACGTTTTCTGATAAAAGTCAGTAACCTCTCTGAAATATTAAGAAATCTCCCCTATTAAAGCTAGTCGTGGACCTTCTAGAAAAATTAAAAAGGTTTAATTTATTTGATTAGAACCTTCCTGATTTACGAAGAAAGCTCCAGAAGTATTAGAGCAACCACGGCCACGCGAAAATTGCAAGCAAGAACCAAGCATATTCCTTGCCTGCAATTCCTGCCTCGCAAAGCTGTAGCTATCCAGTGACTTATTTGCTCCCATTGGAAGCTTAGTCAATCCGGACGGGCCATAAACAATCTAAAGCCGATATACTTAATAAACACGCTCCGTCAATATTTAAACTGGTAGCAAAAAATATTTTTCACACCAGTGCAAGGTCTGCATTCGTGCATCTTTTAGGAATTCAGGAAACTTTTTTGCGAAGATACTTGATTTTTTGGGGAAATAGGTGAAAACCTGTGAAATCACGAAACGTTCCACGGAAATAACCAGTAACGTTTCGGAATTTTTTTACAGTGTATTAAACAAGGAAGGATATTCATTAGTTAAAACCAGGGTTGTTTAGTCGGGGACAAAATAACCGACTAAGACTCCAAGTCAGTCTGCACTGCAACAATTCAAAAATGTTTCTGGAAAATAATGGGCCCTATTTCGGCTAGTAACAAATTTTGCAATAAACAGGAACGTTTTCCTTTTCTAGTCAGTAATCTTCTTGTCAAATGCTAGCTACTAACTGTTTCGATCTTTCTCTGTGAGAATTCGGACGGAGCCAAGAGGCAGGATTTTTCTCTCTAGGTTTCCCAATAAAGATTTTTGCAGCGTTGGAAGTGCTGAGTAAATCATGATCCCCCTTTGCACTTTATTAAAAGCATTCTAGCCCTCTTAGGGCTAAAAATATGGATCCCGATCACGAAATTTTACTTGTATATTTTATAATTTGAATGTATTTTGTAAATGCTTCCTAAACTATAAGCAGGTCGGTGTTTTGCTGAAACCTAACCAGCTTGGAAAAGCTTAAATACTGTTTTTCCGTCGTTGATTTGTAGTGAGAAAATTAATGCACTGGACTTCTGGGAGGGGATTTAACCCCAAACCACTCCCTTGGCTACTCCAATGCCTGCCGCTTTTAGTCAGCCTTTTTTCTAGTTTTCTAATTAGCTTCAGCGATAAAAACCCAGAACAAAGGTGATTTTCCCCCTTCCCCAGAAGTTTCCGCTCAGGTCAAGGGTCCTTGCTTGCTCCCCCTTAGATTGGCACTGGGTTTCGGCCAACTCTCCCCTATAATTTAATTTAACTGGAACTACGAGAAAAGTAATATTTAGGGGGTATTCTAGTCTAGAAATTCAAAAAAATCTATTTTCCATCCCATCATATTCTCAAAGTTTAGATCTTTAAGAATAATTTTCCAAGAGGATTTATGGAAATTCAAATTATTTTTGGAGATACAGTTAATTTTGTTAAAATAAACTCTTTTGCTGAAATGAGACTGCAAACTTTAAACGCGTTTTCCTCGAATCTAGATTTTTAGTTACGGTTGACAAGATGTCTCAAGTTCTAATGCACCGATTTTCTTGAAATTTGGTACAGACATTCTTCGTACTATCAAAATTGTCTCCACGTAGGGGGTTTTTTCAAAAAAAGAGCCAAAATTGAACTTTTACTTTCAAAAAGACGCTATTTTGTAAAAGAAAAATTATTTTAAAATCGGCTGGATCCACACAATTCTACATCCTTGTTTGATAAGAATTAACCCTAACTTTATGTTTCAGATCACCTGGAAGATTGAATCACGTCAACCAGGAGACCCCCTTTTTTAGAGTCCCTACTTTGCCAGTCTCCACTAACTGCAATTATGAATTTTTTTCAACTATTATTCATTTTTATACTTTTAAAATATCAATGAAAAACTGATAAAAATGTGTGATCATCACGTCAAAATCAGTGAAAATAGCTACTGATTTTTTTTTCTATTACACTTGTAAAATCACCTTAAAATCAAGCCTCTAGACTAGAATACCCCCGTAAAATAAAACTGACAGATTTGTGGACAAGCGAGATGAAAATTATGGGGAAACAAGGCATTTGTACATGTAGTTTAGGGACTTCTTGCTAGTTGGAGGACCCTTGGGAAAGTGATTTGAATACCCTCCCGCCTATCAGTTCCTGTCTGCATCTTTCATTTCAAAAATTAGCCAGAATATCACAGAAGGATATCAACAATCCATCGTTATGCATGAAACAAAACCAACAATGTAAGATTGTTGACGCTTACCACAACAATTCAAAACTCGGTTTAACTGTTGTTTGCTTGTTGCAACAATGCTTGGTTTCTACAACAGAGTGAAGAAAATTTCAACTCGTCATTTTTGAGTGGATGTGATAACTTGCTGTTTGAATTCCAACTCAGGCTATTAAAATTTCAACTTTTTGTGGAAAATCTGCGAAAAATTGTGAGTATAAGCTTTTTTTTTTTTTTTTTGTTCTACGCAATGATGCAAGACTGTTTTAGTTTTAATTTTTGCATTTCAAACATTTATATTGAATTGACGCTTTCCGGGTCCAGGAATGTCAGATCACATGAATGACCTGTCGTCAATAGAATACTGAAGTATACTGAAATGAAATAATTAACATTTTATTTCCTGTAAATCTGTCAATAGTTTATAGTGTGAAAAATTATAATTTTCAAACGCGTCAAATTAAATTTTATGATAATGAAAACTACTTATGCTTTTGAATGCGCTGGTTAGAAGCATGGGCAACCATACGGGGGGGGGGGGGGGAATGGAAGCTCAAGTCCTCCCACCCCTAGAAATGAGAACTTCCTTGCTTTTAGTACCTTTTTTCTTTGCGAATATGTAGAAACATTTTGTCTCCAGCCATTAATGAATAATTATTAAAAATGTCAAATTTTAATAACTGTAATCTGTACTGAAATCGATTTCCATGGGGAAAATATCCTACTAAACCATGGGGAAAATATATGACCCCCCCCCCCCTTAAAATTTTGCATATGGGCGCCGATGGTTTGAAGTGTTTTAAGCTCGAAATAATGCAAAAAGTACGACTATTTCAGTTTCTATATTTACTTTAGTACTTTAAAAAAAACCTGATGTAAAAATTTGTAGGTAGATGGGTTTAGTTTCAAAATCTTCGACCCACTATGGAAAAGTCGAATTTTGTGACACTCGCTGTTATCAACATCAAACGAGTAGAATCTTCTATATTCATACCAAACTTGCCCCACACAATCGGGTGTATGATTGTATTCTTTTCATATTTTAATTCTGATGGCATTTTTTTGTCTTGTGGATTACCCCCTTCCCCTTCCAGAAAAACTCTCACTCTGCCGTGCGAGCAAATAACTAAACTAAAACCCGCGAGTCTTTTATCGCTTCTGTCGTTGTCGACAAATGTTAATTTTATTGGTCTTTGCAAGCAAAATACCAAATCCTCTCTGAACAACTTCATTATTTGTTGTGATTCTATTTGGGAAAAGTCACAGCGTGTGTTTTTCGACTCGTTTTATTTAAAAGCAGCTGAAAGAGACCAAATAAAAATAAGTGTCACAGCCATGGCAAGGTACTTTTCCGTTAGTCGGGCGCAAGCGATAACTACCAAATAATTACGCCCAGCGCCAAGCAATTATTCGCCAAATTGATGTAAAAGTTCGCCAATTTTCTTACAACTCTTGTTGGGCGTAATCGCTTGGCGAATCATTTGGCGAATTATCGCCTTGTGTTGGGCATAATCATTTGGGAATTTTCGCTTGCGCCTGGCCCAGCTAACGGAAAAGTACCCATGGCAACAAGTATTACGGCAGCAACACAGTTACAGAATGTCGCCAAATGGGATATTCTTAGTTTACAATACAAATACATCATGTTCCCAATGTACCCCTAGTCTACACTCTAGCCCTGCAGCTCTTCACATTTCCTATGTCTGTTGACGGGTTAAAAAATAAATTATTCATACGAATTTTATTCTTTTGCAGGAAAATGATCTTCATTCGTAAATCTCCATCGGGCATCTACGGGATGACCGTGAAACCTTCTTACGACGCCAATCGCAGGTAAGTCAAATATTATAAAAATCATTTAAAATTATGGTAAATATTGCATGTCTACTTGAGCATCGCTCTGATAACAAGAGTCTTGGACGAGTTTATTTCTGCAAGGTTTGAAACAGGAGGAAAATTACATAACGCTCAACAACTGTTGTAGGCAAAGCGAACCGGCTTCGCTAACAACTACTTTAGCAAATGGAATCTCTTACTCCTGAGTTCATCGGAGCTCTGTTCAAATTATCAGAGCCTCACTATAGCAACCGTAGTTCCGTTTGGCTTCTGAGTGTAATGACTGAGAATTCTTGGAACAAGGATTTTCATATCGTTCAACGAGTATTCTATCAAGTTTCAAACTCGAGTTTGGAATAATATAATGCTTAAAACATTTGTTCTTTTCGTCTTAGGGGCAGATGAATATGATAGCACAGAAAAAAAAAAGTTATTAAAAAAAACTTTTAAAACTCAAATACTTAACGTGTCGTAACACAAAAATCTTTTCACAAATGTTTTTGTTCAGGTGAAAGAATTAGTTGCTTCGGGGGGAAAAAAAATCCAAAACATGTCTGGGAAAGAAACTAAAATTTAACAGAAACCTCGTTACATTTTCGTAATTGAAATATTTACTGCAAAAAAAAAATGTAGCAGCTCAAATTTTTAATTTTCAAAAAAAAAAAAAAAAAAAAATCCGCATTAAAATTTAAAATGGCGCATCATTTTTTTTTTTAAATATTTTTCCTGTACTTGGGAGCGTATACGGAGGGCTACACCTACTGGCCAATAAATTAGAAACCTTTGAGAGAAACTTCTTGCCTTTCTCGCACTGTGCAAGGGTCTGGGGAGTATCATGATATGTAGCATGTTCTGCTGGTGTGGAAATGGTGCGCAGGTGTTCCTCGAGGGTAAACAAACAGTCATGTGGTACCTAGATATACTTTTCTTTTCTCCGCACGCACCCCACCACTTAGCTGGAAGCCTTAGGTTCCACCGTCCGGGGGGTCCGCGTAGCGGGCCCCCCGCACGGCTGAGTGCGACGGTCGGTAGTCATCTAAGCCACGGACGGTCTTGGTGCTTATTGCGCCGGGGAAGGTCCCCGTGCTGGGCGTCAGCCCAGCTGGGAGTTTACCCCTTAACGTGTGAGTCTTGCTCGCCATGAGATACGGGATACCTAGATATACTGGCAGATCAATTGCACCCTGCATGTAGCATTTTTATCCTGATAGCGACGGATACTTCATGGACGATTATGCAACTATCAATGCCAGAAGTGTTGAAAATTGATTCGCTGACTTCAAACACCTTTGTTTGCCACAGCATACCCCGAATCTTAACCTCATGGAAAATGTGTGAGATATGGTGGAAAGACGCATCCGACAGAGCACTCTCCTCTTCCATCTCATTTACAAGATCTAAAAAGCATCCAAGATCTAAAATCCATGCAAAAGGTGGCCCAATAAAATATTAATCTACTGTTTCTAATTTATTGGCGAGTGTGTGTATAAAGATATCAGAAAGAGAAAAAAGTGGATTGGTGTTTCCAGCTCTAAATAAGACCTTTCAAAAACTTTGAAAACGGTGCTGCTCCATTTTTGCAGCAAACTCTTGAACTGGTTAACTTTTAACTATGATTAATTTCCAAAAGCGGAAATCACGCCTACAAGATCTTATTATTATGGGTTACTCATCAGTTATGTTAATTGTAGTCTCCTTCAAAGCGAAAACCGTTGTGATACATATGGAAACTAGAAACACTACGTGATAAGAGCATATAAATTCTTAGACACAAATAAATTTACCAAATTTCAAAGAATTAAAATCGTGCATTTTTACTCATACTTGTGTTTAAATCTTTCTTTTTTCTATCATTTTTTTTATAGCTTCAATGGATTAAAAGTTACAAAACTTATTCCTGGATCTCCTGCTGCAGATTATCTCGCGGAAGGCGACATCATTACCCAAATCAACTACAATAACCTCAATCAACTAAATATCATCTTCGCTCTCAAGACATTCCGCCGGGAAACCAAAAAACCAAAACTCTTACTCAAAATCACGGAAAACAAAACAAAAAATATCATTCTGGATGACGTTCAACTTCTCTTAAAAGACATCGTTCGATTTGCGGATTTAGAAGCCCAATTTTCCTCAAGAATGGATGAATTAAATTCTATAATAATCAACAATTCTACCTCAACCCATGAAAATACTAACCAATCAAAACGCAAATCGGCAAAGTCAAAAGTTGCAGCAACATTTAAAAGGTAAATTTGACTTCTTTCTTTAAACTAAATCACAGTTGCAAAATTGTTTTGATGTGACAGTAGAACTAATTCAGTAACATTACTTACACCAGGGGTTCTCAAACTTTTCCGATTCAAGGCACCCTTTGAAGAATTCGCATTTTCTCGCAGCACTCTAGTGACCCTAATCTATATCTATTGTATTATACATATTGATATCGTGGATACTTCGTGGTACTCCTCTGTTCACCCCAGGAGCGCCCCCAACACAAATTTTTGGGAGAGATGAAGTACTTAACCCATATTTTACCACATTATGAAAAACTTAATATTTTTCATAAAAGTTACTGTTACAAACTAAGGAGATCTCAGGAATATATGTAAAATTTTAAACATTACCAAATATGTATTCGTTTCCATTTTACAAGCTGTCCTATATATAGGACGATGGTATACAATCCACTACTGCATTCTTGGTTTTTCACTCAAGCTTTCTGGTACGTGTGAAATGGAAGAAAACACAATACGCAAGTCCTAAATAATATTTTTCCTGAACTGCCATTGTTTTTCTTAGTACAATGCTTCATTTTATATCGGTGTTGTCTTCAATTCGAAGTTTTTGCTAAAACGTTTTCAGTCTGCAGCTTCAAAAGGCTCTTCTGTATAACCATACCATCTTTTATTGATGAACAGACAGTTGCTTTTCGGCAATGTTTCCTATCGGATGTTTAAATCCCATAATTTTCAAGATTTTAGATGGTTCTAAGGGACATTTTTCATTCAAATTTCCTTTACTGTTTCCGTTGCCGTCCTGTTTACTGATTCCGATTGTTTGTTTCTGAGATGAACAAAAATATTATAAGACAAAAAATGTACGTTTTGTGCTGTGTTGGAGTTTTAATAATGGACAGCAAATTATCGACATCTGTATTATTTACTAACTGTGTTGCCTGAGTGTAATTTTTTTTGTTTTTCATCTTTTTTAGCTCTGTTATGACAGTCGAAACAATTTATCAGAATTGGACATCTTTTTTTGTGATCCTTGATATAGTCTAAAATGTAAAGGGATAACCATCAAAAGAGTTGACAATCCAGAGCTTACTAAACTTCACGAGCTTCCCATTTGTGTAAATTTTTCATATCTATTTTTTAAAATAAAGGGCAATTATTTCAACAATGGTTGAATGCTCAGAAAACACACTATTTTTTTGAAAAGCATCATTCAACAAATTATAAATTAGGCGAACTTTACAGTAACTATCTAAATCAATAGTAGAGTTATCATCAAATTGTAAAAATAGCTTGATATGAAAGAACTGTTTTCGTGACATAGTTTGACGAACAAAAGTTGTTCCTTTATCGAGAGCATCTCCCCTATTTCACTGGGTATTATGTAACATCCGCTACATAACATTATGTCCAAAAAGTGTTTCAATTTTGATGTTTGAAAACAAAAATCTTTGTTATTCTTAGGCAAGGGGTACTTATTACTTTCCGTTACTGCTTTCATCATATTGTCGACCACACTCTTGAAAAGTTTCACGAGTGTTTTCCTGAAATTATGTCCAACAATATCTTCTGACGATTTTCATTTGAAAATGGTTCATAAAGTTATGCAAACTTGGGTACACACTTAGGCCGTTTTTATTTCGATATATTCATTTCTTCATTAGAGTTGATTCCTTTTGAAATGTTTATTGCTGAAGGAGTCTAGAAGTTTTTCGTCAAAATCAGCGTAACTATACAGAATGCTAGAATTATTTTCTTGAATTTCTTCATCATCTGTGACTATATCTGGTTCAGGTGGCAATATTTTCAAGTTAAAGTCACTCTCATGGGTTCATCCTCCCATGACATTACAAATTCTATAGCTAGTTTAGTTGTTAATAATTTCTTATTCAATATGCCACATGTACTCTTTCTTTAATTTATTTGCGTTTGAGATCAGTTTTCATACTTTGAACAACAAATATTTTTACTCAATCCAGAATGTAGCATCACCACGTATTAAGTGCGGATGATAAATTAGTCAACAAAAAACTCCCTACAACCTCCAAAAACCTGCTCTTTCAACTCTTGTTGTGAGAAAACTTCATAGTATTGAGTTTTAAAAGAGAGCAATCAAGTTTTTCACTCCATTTTCCAACAGCTCAGCTATTTTTGTATGGAGCGCGCATAGCATGGGATTTTACCATCGTCCTATTTACATGACAGCTAATAAAACCTTCATAAAACCTATTTAAGTGAAATTTTATCTTTTGCAAATTTTACTCAGTACTAATGTATGTGATTAGTAATGATAAATTAAAAAAGGATTTTGGCATCTTTTCTACACAATTATTTTAGTTAAATATTAAATTATGCATTATAAAACTGCAAAAAATTGTCAAATTCAAAAATAAAAATAAAATTAAAATATTTATGATTGAACTCTAAAATTTTGTCCACAGCATTTATCAAACATAGGGTTTATAAAAATACCAAACCAGAAGCTAAAAATGTGATACCCCTTGCCAAAATGCAGTAAATATGATCTGTCCTATATACAGGACGATAGTAAAATATGGGTTAATTTGCCAAACAGAACTCCAAATTTTGACAAATGATGATAATTTTGCCGAATGATAATGATTTTGCTGAATACTCAGACTAAAATTGCCGAATTTTTTAGGAGGTCACAGTGACCTCCCATTACCTCTCATCGGGACTGCCCTGGATCCTTCTGCGTCACCCACTTTGAGAACCCCTGACCTAAACTTTTCTCCTGCATAAATTAATGCTACGGTATAAATATATCTGCTTTCAAATGTGTTAAAACAAAAAAAAAAAAAAAAAAAATACTCTCGTGGTATTCATTAACATAAAATATAGTACTTATTAACATCAAATATGCCATATAATAGCATCATATTATTTTGGGAAATAAAAACTAGAAAACATATACAGTAAAACCTGTGAAGTTGACCACCCTTGTAAGTTGACTACCTCTCTAAGTTGACCGCTTTTTTCAGGCACAGAGTTAGCCCTTATCATATAAATCAACCTCTGTAAGTTGACCACCTGTTTAAGTTGACCACTAAATTAGTGCACCATAAGTGGTCAACTTACATAGGTTTCACTGTATTACAACCTAGCCAACAAAGGTTGACATTAAATCTTCTACAAGTAAGGGCAAAACTGGAGAACTCTTTAGTCACCACTGATGTTCGGTTGGCCGAATATTATCAGTAGTCCCTTTTTGTTAAATAGTGACCATTTTTTTGAAACTCTTAAGTGCTGAACGATGCATTTCATTATTCGATGAAGTTAATAATCTTTGAATGCATTAACTAACGTAATATTCTTATGCTTTAAATAAATTAGTTCATACAAGACAGACTTTTGATTTTGGTGGAAAAGATCTTTCCAACTATTTGATGCCTTTTGTACGCTTTCAAGTCATTCATTTATTTTTTGAGGTTTCAATCAAGTGATGATTGACAATTGATTTTTTATCGCTAATTTCCACTTAGTCTCCCCGTTAACGGCAGCTAATTTTGTCCTTTATTCTGCAATTTATTTTGAAGTCAACTATACTAAACAGGCGAAATAAATTGTGATTTGTTTGTCGGCGAAACGGTTAAACTGCACCCGCGCTTAGTTAATTAATGTCCGAAAAGTAAAATTGTGTGGAAGAACAATTGATGATATTCAAACTCAGTATGCAGTTGTTGAATGGTTTCGGATAATCAGCGATTCGGACAACAGGAGTTTGGATAATTGGAATTCTACTGTATAAATTTGGTTCAGCTCCTTACTTTAAACACTTTTGGGAACGCATTTGAATGTATTTTTTTTAAACTGCCACATGTTTCTTCTTTCAGAACACTTCACGGCACTAATTTAATACTTCCTTTAGTGTACCAGTAGTTTTTGCTTGTAATTTTACAGCAATCGCGCGAGGACGCTGGTAGTTACAGAAAGAAGTTGAAATTATATATATATATTGCATATAAGAAAGCGATGATTTCAAAAGTACGCTCAAATGTGTTCCCAATCTGTTCTCAAACTCCCTTCCAATCTGTTCTCAAATTCCCTTCCAATCTGTTCTCAAATTCCATTCCAAACTGTTCTCAAATGTCCCCCACTCTGTACTCAAATGTTCCCCACTCTGTTCTCAAATGTCCCCCACTCTGTACTCAAATGTTCCCCACTCTGTTCTCAAATGTTCTCTGAAACGTTCCTCTAATCTGTTCTTAAATGTTCCCCCAATCTGTTCTCAAATGTTCCTCCAATCTGTTCTGAAACTTGTTCCAAAGTTTAAATGTAACAAATATTCTGAGCGGGACACATTCGAAACAAATTTAAGGCACATTTCTGTGCACTTTCTTTTTGGTGAAGAACATTCGGGACCCATTTCAGTGCACATTCAGGCAACTGGAACACTTTTCTGAATTAAGGTGTTCCAAATGTGTTTCCAGTGTTTACTGAGAACGTGTAGTGTAGATCTAGAAACTTTGAGCTCGCTGCTAGATTCGACGTAAAAATTTCTTTCTCGGAAATGTTTCAAATGCCTCATGTTGTCCACCTGGGGGAAATTCTCACAGATAAGCAACGTTCAATAAGTAAGAAAAGCACTAGTCTCATTGATAATAAATCACCACTAAAATGCTCAATCACAAAAATATTACGCTCTTAAAACATCGCAGAATGTAACAATATGTTTTTGCTCTTTTAATCACATTTAAAAGAAATTACTTATAATTGTCTTTGTTTCATTTCAGATTTGTTGCTGCTGTTAAAAAATCAAAATAGATGACTACCCTGCAGAAAGGAATCTTTTGATGGCTAAATTCTTAAAACGTCTAAAAAGAGCTGATCATATAGACCCCCCATGATCATTTATGGTCTAGGATGATCAGCTTGGGGGCCGCAGCCGCAAAGGGGGTGCTGGGGCGGCCCCACAAGGGGAGTTCTGCTTCGCTAAGCAAAAAAGTGGTGTCTGCAGCTGAACTCTAATGAGAAATTGCTTTTTAAATTTTTACGCATCAAAATACTTGATTCAAATATCAGATTTTCAGAATTTTCTTTTAAGTATTACTCACTCCCAAATGGCCATTAAACATTGTATTTAGGAAAAATATATTGCTAAAACCACTTGGTGACAAAAAAAAAAGGGTGCAGATACGTCTTTTGTGATTAGCATGGCAGTTTTATAGCTTTCTTCTGGACGTGGTCAGCAAGAATTTACTTGCGAGAGGACGGCATTTTGTCGTCAGGAAAACTAATTTCAAGTAAAATTTTAATTCATTAGTATGTCGCAGACGACAAAATGGCGTCAGTTTTGAATGATTAATGATTTTGACAATGAGCTTCAATGATAACTGGAACGATGTCTCGACGGAACAAATTAGGAAAAATAGAGTGCACATGCCATCGACCATTTTCACGCACAGAACATTAAGCAACACTGAATAAACACCTGAAATCGAAAATTCATAATTTTAAAACTAACTGCCAAGCGCATTAACAAAATTTAAAAGTCATAAAACGCTAAATTTAACTTATTTTTTATTTAACTCTCTACAGCTTAAATTACTATTTCCTGTAGAAAAAAACATTTATTTGCATAGAATTTTAAAGAATTTTGCATTTAACACATAATGTGGATTTTTGTTTTAAAATATGTTTATATTTTCAAAATAGGTTTGTGACTATGTGGCTGACCTAAATGTAAAGCAGTAATGTTGTACCACTAAAATCACACCGGTCAAAAAATAAATAACACTCTTATAGGGTAATTAATTATAAAATTTGATGTGAAATCCGAGTCACAATAGGCAGTAGAAGGTAAAAATATCATAAAACAGAAAAAGTTTGCCCCTCCGAATGAAACCCTGAAAATCGACTTTAGAAGATTATTACACCTAACATCAATACAAAGAAACACCGCCTTGTCCCTTTCGCTACAATCGCATTTCATCCTTCCAGTTCCATTGTAGCTCAGTGGTACCGTGTTCAGAAAAAAGCTTGCGGAAGCCCACCTCCACGTGGTACTCCCTGGGCAACGCTGTCAACCGACAACGGCTGAGAGGCTTCCGCCCAGTAAATGTTTTTGGTTTTATTTATTTAATTGAAAGAAAAATCATCTTGCTCTTAAGTGTATTTTCCAAGATAACAACTGGCACACAAATAAAATAATTCTGTTCTCTCTCTATGTTCGTGGTTGTGATTTGTCTATGATGTCATTTATTTGCATAATATATAAAGGTGTCAAAGCAACACGGTACAATTTTTAACCTCGTAGAAGAAAAAGTCTCGTGTGTTCCCCACAGTACTTTCTTTTACGTCTACTAAGTGACGTATTTTTCATACTAAAAGAAAAGGTGCGTGTTCTCATGTGTACGAGCTTTAAAAGCAAATTTATGAATCATTTTCTTTCACCTAAATGTTACGAAACCAAAAGTGGTAGCTATCGTTTTCACATAAAGTTTTTTTTTTTTTTTTTTTTTCAAATTCGTTATAATCATTCATATAAACTGTAAATTTAATTTTTGCTGCCATTTTTTCATTGTGAATTTTGGAAAACATTTTGCACCTTAACTTTCGTTACACATCAACATTTTCCAGTTCAACGCAGTGATCGGAAAAACTACATTTTTTTTATTAGAGAACTACAACTACAATTACTTTATTATAAATATAGATAACTACAACTACAACTACTTTTTCTAAAAGTAGCGTCTACAAACTACTTTTGAAAAGTAGTCGCTACTGCGCTACTTAAAAAAAAATAAATAAACAAAAAGCATACACATACACAACGTTTGAGGATTGAACGTAAAAATTCAAAACGTGGTTTAGTGTAAAAAATTGGCTCATTTGAACATGGAATATTACTAAGAATGATTTTCCTTTTTTTTCCTCTTTTGAACTAATTTTCAATTCCAAACAATTTTTACGAATATTCGCTGCAAGAAAGGATTTAAAAGTTGAAAGAGTTCAACTTTCAAATGTTTAATCCTTTCCTACACTGTAAAAACGATTCAGAAACGTTCCTGGAAAATAAAGGGCAGATGATGTGCCCAATTTCTGCCAGTAACATATCTTGCCAAAACTAGGAACTTTTTCCGCTAATACTCAGTACCCTTCCTGAAATTATCTCGGAAACTTCCTTAAAAACTTAGAAATCTTCCCGTTTGAAGCCAGTCGTGTCTCTGGAACGTTAGAATAAACTTTGGTAGGTAATGATATAACTTGGTCCCTTCCTGATTTATTAAGGAAGTTCCATAAGCCGTATTGCAAACATGGCCAAAGCTGACCCAGAATTGCAAGCAGGTATCGAGAATTATGCTCGCCTGCAATTCTTACAAAGCAGCGTAGTCCATACTTATTCGCTACCTTTGGAAGCTTATAATCAGCACGGACGGGCCGTAAGTAACCTGAAGCCGATTCACTTTATAAATATGCAAATTTAATCTTTAAACTGGGAGCTAAAAATGTTTTTTACACTAGTGAGAAGTGTGCATTCGTGCAACTCGTAGCTATTCAGAAAACTTTTTGGCAATGATACTTGATTTTTCCAGGAAGTGGACAAAAACCATTGAAATCCCGACATGTTACACTGAAATACACAGTAACGTTTCCGAATTTTTTTGCAGTGTACCAGCGAACAATTAACTCAAGAAGTGCAACTCGTCTACTTGAAAGTGCAAATATATGCAGTCATAATTTGATTCAAATTTTACAAAGATATTCACTTACATAAAATTGATTAGATGATGAAAAACATCTTTTAAACAAAAGAGAAAAACTTTAATTTTTATCATAGGAATTAATTTTATAGGAACTTGTATTTTTCAGGAACTAATTACAGTCAATTCGCAATAACTCGAAGTCCGATAACTCAAATATTACTATAACTCGAAGTTTTAATCAAGTCCCGACACCTTTGTTTTTAATTCCATGCTAATTATTCTCAATGTCTCGAAGTTAACTTCCTTTAGCTCGAAGTTTTTTTTTTTAAGATGACTCGAAATTTTTCGAAAAAAAAGAGAAAAAGGAGAAAGGAACAAGTGACTATGAGAGAAAAATTAATTCACCTTCACTTGCAATTCCTGCACAATAGACCTCTAAAGCAAGAAGAGCACCTATTGAGCCAATGTGCGATAGAGGACTTGCACGTGCGGAAATGAGTTAGCTTGTTTTCTTTTGCTGTACTGTACTGTTTACACTTTGACATTTTGCTGGACTACAAATTTGCTTTTCAGCTGTCAAGCTGTCAAGCCAACTGATTGCACTTTTACTCAAAGGCTGACCTACGTTAAGATGCGTCCCCCTTCATTCTTTAGTTCGATTATTTTCTGATAAGTTCCTGAGAGACAGAGTGAGTTTTCTTTACTATTAAAAATTTCTAAGAAAGTACTCTGTCAATAATATGAAAATAAAAAGAGAAACTTCTAAAGCGGTAGAATCCGTGAATCCGAATTTGAAACGAATGAAGACGTGCACCTTTCCTGAAGTAGAATCAGTTCTACTCAAGCGTTTCCATCAGCAGCACTGAAATCAAAACCATGCTTTTGATTTTTTCTCTCTCAATATTTTTTATTAAACTGTGCATATTATGCACAAAAACTTTTAAGTTCTGTGATATTGTCTGTTTTTGTCTATTTTAATTAAAATATTCGATGATTTTTAATATTAAAATATCAAAAACCGAAACTAGCGGTAAATCGAATTCTGATAAGTCGAAGTTTTTCGTTGGTCTTTTTACATTCGAGTTATCGCGAATTGACTGTAGTTAGTTTTGAGCTTCAACCCAGGGGTCCGGACCTGGACACCATCTCCTTTCTTACGCCACCGATAAAATGAAATAAAAACGTTTTTCAGTCCTACCGAATAATCTCAAATACTTACAAATGTTTAATAATTGACTTTCATTAAGTTAATGTATCAGCACCCAATCAGTAAAAAAGCAAAAATAAAGAAACGTGGAAAATATCCCAAGCGGTACTAGTTTTTAGTATTAAATATTACTAAATATCCGAAACATAAAACATAACTAAAAACGCTTAACTAACTTCAATGTGCAATTTAAAATTTTTCTGAGGATGGCATTAATTCCGAAAACTATTTGCTTACCAGACAAAGTTTGCATGAAACGGAAAATTTACCGTTATCATACTTTTCTATAACACTGTAAATTTATTGTTAGCTAGGGCAGTTCAATATCATCCTCTTCTATAACATTTACAGTAACTTCCATATTAGTTGAATATTGGAGCAATTATGTAAATATTGGAGAATTCATGTGAATATTGGTGAATAATTAGGTGAATATGTGGGATTAATTATCTCATTAAAATCTAAAACTGATGAATAAAAAAAAGACTTAAAACACTTTATAGTACATTTATAAACCAGTTTTGGTTGAATAAGTATATTTTAAAGCAGCTAATAAAGTTAAACTGAAAATTTGAGTGAAGAAGAAATATATGGGTTTTAGTAAAATCTATTCAAACTAAGCTGTATACCGCCTATTTCTTCTCTCATTTATTTAATTTAAATTTTATTAAATGTTTTACAATTCGTCTAAGTATAAATATATTAAGATTGACTGCAAATTGAGTGTTGTAATTAAAAGAAATCATATAATCAATTTATTTCATATTTTTTCGTGCGAAACCAGCTTTTTGAAATAGTCTTTAGGATTAAAAAAGTATTTTTTATGTTTTATTTATGTTAGTTTTTAGTTTTGGAAATTTATTTGAGGCGAAACGTTTTGAAACTTAAATTAACTGTTATCTATGCTCATTAAAATAAAAAAAAATTGACTTTCGTTTTTACATAAATGTGTTTCGCATAAAGAGAGAATAGCTTATATTTATTGTTATCTGTTCTAAACATTGCAAGTTTGTATGCTCGAATTTGAAAACAGATTTGACAAATAAACTTATTATTAGATTCGTTTATTATTTGTTTATGTTTCAACCAAGTATATTGAAAAGAAAAAAAAAAACTTTTTAAAACGCTTTTAAACTGATGACTAGAATTGAATCTAAAAAAGTTCAGAAACCTGCCTTATTTGATAAGTTTAAAATCCCAGTTCACAAATATATGCTTGCTTAGGTTCAACCTTCAGATTTACTATTTGTTTAAAGCCATTACTGCAAATTTGTATTGTTTTCGACACTAATTAAAAAGCAGAAGTATGTTAAGTTCACATTTCCTCATATTTTTCATTGTTTTTGGCAACGGGAAGAAATACGATAGCATAATAACGAAGAAAGTAAACTGAGAAATAGTTTTTTGATTACAAATTCCCCCGTGCTTCTGGATCACCCTGTAATAGTTTTACGCCAATAAAATAAAATGCATTATTTTTCTAAAACATTGTCAAAAGCTTTCAGTTTAATTTAGATTTAATATGTTTTATGCCGAATAATCCACCACAGTCTCTGCTAATAGTTCAATTTCTTGCTCCAAAACAGATGAGCTTTCATTTTTTGCTATATACCGGAATGCAGTGGAGCCCCCGTTTAACGAACCTCTATTTAACGAATTTATCGATTTAGCAAATTTTTCTTTTTCTCCGACTAAAATGAAGACAAACCCCCCTATTTACCGAATGTTAAACACCGAATTACCGAATTATTTAACAGCCGAAACATTTTTTTACTATTAATTTGAGTTAGGAAATATTGGATTGTTTTCCAAATGAGATTATCCATACTGTCCGAAGCAGAAAAAGACTTTTCTTGGAACCAGCCATTTTTGACAGGCTAGGGGTAACCAATGATAGAGATGCTGATGCAGAAAGCTATAATGAAACTTCCAGTCGAACTGTTACTTTTGAAATGCTTTACATAGCCTGGAAACAGTAAAATCATATCTCATGCAGCTGTAAATGACACAGTATTTTCTTCTCTCCATGACGTCGAAAGTGAACTATTTTGAGTCAAGTATCAAGGAAATTATGAAACATCTACTACACAGTACTTTAAAATTTCAAATTAACTAGTGTGTAAAAAATCGTGAAATGCTGTGAATACTTAGAAAGTGTACACTTTTTAAGAATAGATATTTTTCTTCAGTTGCATATTAATGCTTTTAGATAAGGTAAGTGCAGTTGAAAAAAAAAATCACACCCCGATATTACGAATAACCCCTATTTAAAGTATAACAGTTTTGGTCCTGATGAATTCGTTAAGTCGGGGTCCAATAGTAATATTTAAATTTTTAATTTCGGCACTGACACTTCTTCTCTTTTAAGGTCCATCATTTCTTCAGATTTTTTGATCACCTTAATATCTTGCAAAACGATCTTCAATGAATTAGAACACTTTAAAATGCTCAAATGCAGTATTCGATGAACCATTACAAGAAAAAAATCATTTACTTAATGTAGAAAATACGTAATATAGTGAAGAAAAATAAACAATATTTTCGAGTCGCTGTAACGCGGAAAAGTTATTGAAACAGGATATTTTCTGATCGGCTTAACGAGCCTGAAAATTCGTAATGAACAAAATCAGTAATAAGTAGTACAAGATCGTACCAATTTCGATTGTTCGTTAAAAGAAAAATAATAGAGGAGACTGGGGATACTTGATACCTACTTTAGTTTTCATTTTTTTTCTCTGCTGCAAATTATCAGTTTTTTTTTAAGTACGTGAGCAAAGGTAATTTTTTCCTCTATCTGACAGTATTTTTTTTAGTTGAAATTAACCAAATAGTTTTGGTGAAATAATTTTTTTAATAATTTCATTAAGGAATCATGTGTCCCCATATCAAGGGATACATTATGCCTTCATGAGGGATACTTGATCCCACAAAGAAAATACATATACTTTTCATTAGATCAGCAATTTACTTATGGATTTTACTTTTCTAGATAATGCTTCGAATAAGTAACGCTATTTCTAATTTTCTTTAATAGACTGTCATTGTTTAAAATTCCACTATCACATTTGTAAAGAAAATGTTTTCAACTAGCTAATTAAAGCTTATGATGATTTTGATCAGTTACTTATTTTCCAATACAGTTGTGAACACACACACACACAAAATATGTATTTTATAAATATAACTAACAAATTTTTAAAGTAACGTAGTAAAGCTAAAATTACAACAAATTATAAAAATAGGATGACTAGCACAAAAATCAACTTCTTGCAATAATAATACTAAGAGCTTTATTAATTGAATTAATTTTCAAAAAGAGAAGAAAAATGTAAGTATTTGTGTACTTATAAAAAAAAAAGAAAAGAAAGCCTTGCATATGTTTTCAAAACCTGAAAAGTCAAATGCAAACAATTCGTTTTTTGTTGTTCCGCTCAACCCAACTCGATGTGCGCAGCTAAACACATTTTTTTCAATTTTTAAGGGAAAATATATTGATTACGCATATTTTCTTTCGCTTCAGATAACTTATTTCAAACTCTAGAAATCCAACTTTGCATTCTATCCGCTAATCTTTACTAATAATAAAGCTGAAAGTCTCTCTGTCCGGAGGATGTCTGTAGGATGTCTGTAGGATGTCTGTGACGCGCATAGCGCCTAGACCGTTCGGCCGATTTTCATGAAATTTGGCACAAAGTTAGTTTGTAGCATGGGGATGTGCACCTCGAAGCGATTTTTCGAAAATTCGATGTGGTTCTTTTTCTATTCCAATTTTAAGAAAAAAAACGTTATGAAAATTACGAAATTATCATAACGTGGAACCGTAACATGGGAGCAAGCCAATTGGCGAGAAAATTCACCATACATTATTTGTAAATATACAGGCGAACCAAAAGACCTTTTGATTTTTCTATTACGGGCAAAGCCGTGCGGGTGCCACTAGTGGGTCTATATAATGGGCAACTCACTTTTTTGTTGTGAATCTAACTATAGCAAAATAATTTTTTTCCATTCAAACAGAGATTTGACATCTTTTTCAACTTGTTCAAGCTCATTTGGCTGATGAGAACAGAATTTATCAGTAGAGTTAGTTTATGTTTAGACTAGTGATACCCGCACGGCTTTGCCCGTAATAGAAAAATCAAAAGGTCTTTTGGTTCGCCTTTATATTTACAAATAATGTATGGTGAATTTTCTCGCCAGTTGGCTTGTACACATCTTACGGTTCCACGTTATGATCATTTCGTATCTCGCCCATTGGCTTGTGCCCATGTTACGGTTCCACGTTATGATAATTTCGTCATTTACTCGTCCATCTTATGATATTTTTTTTCTTAAAATTGCAATAGAAGAAGAACCGCATCGAATTTTCGAAACATCGCTTCGAGGTGCACACCCCCATGCTACATACTAACTTTGTGCCAAATTTCATGAAAATCGGCAGAACGGTTTAGGCGCTATGCGCGTCACAGACATCCTACAGACATCCTTCAGACATCCAGACATCTAGACATCCTCCGGACAGAGAGACTTTCAGCTTTATTATTAGTAAAGATGTTTGAGGTGTTATGTGGGTTACAAGTGCGAACTATGAGTTTAATTGTTTAGCATATTTACAGTAGTGATTGTTTAAATCTATCACCCAAACTATGATTAACTTTATTATGTTAACATGGTTTTGAATGCACTGTAAAAAAATTCCGAAACGTTACTGGTTATCTCCGTGGAACGTTTCGGGATTTCAGAGGTTTTCACCTATTTCCCCGCAAAATCAAGTATCTTCACAAAAAAGTTTCCTGAATTGCTAAAAGATGCACGAATGCAGACATTTCACTGGTATGAAAGATATTTTTTGCTACCAGTTTAAAGAATGACTGAGCATGCTTATAAGGTGTATCGGCTTCACTTTGATCACGGGTCGTCCAGATTGACTGAACTCCCAATGGGAGCAAATAAGTCACTGGTAAGCTGCAGGAATTGCAGGCAAGAAATATGGTTGGTTCTTGCTTGCAAGTATTCGCGCAGCTTTGGCCATGGTCGCGGTAACGCTTCTGGACCTTTCTTGGTAAACCAGGAAGGTTCTAATCAAATACATGAATAGTATTTAATTTTTGTTGAAGGTTCACGACTGGCTTTAACATGGGATATTTCCCAGCATTTCAGGAAGGTTACTCACTTGTATCGGAAAACGTTCCTGGTCTTTGTAAGAAATGTTCCTGGTTGAAATTGGGCACATCAGCTGCCTATTATTTTCCAGGAACGTTTCTGAATAGTTTTTACAGTGTGTTTAAAGTTAATGTCAACTAAGTAAACAACATTTATATTGTTTTCATTGCGTTTATATTGTCATATGGATACTTGATCCCTGGGATCAAGTATCCCTAATATGCGATTTTTACAAACATACTTGTTATATTATTAGCAATCAGTGGCAATTTACTAAAAACATGTGTCAGTTATTAAAGACTGTCTATACTTTAACATTACACTTCGATATATTTTTTAAGTTGTATATAACGGATAATGTAAACTTCAGATTGCTTTAATAAAAAAAGGTTTCCTTTGACTCATTCAGACAATCATTTCTTAAGCTAAAACAAAATGGCTTAAAAAAAAGTGTTGCCAGTTTTTATGTACAAGTATATCTTTAACATAATTGTCAGGTTTCAAATCTCTACTTAATGATTTTGGTACATTTTTGGCTGTGGGATCATGTATCCCTAGGGATCAAGTATCCCCAGTTTCCCCTAATTATTAAAAAATAATAATAATAAAATTAAAAAAAATGCTAGTAAGTAACTTTTGTGGGTAGGAGGGTGGATAATCAATGAAATATAAACAGATTTACAGTCAGAAAAATAAATAAATAAATGAATCAATTAAAAAGAATACAGAGCAATTTAAAATCGCCCCTTTTTCCGATTGTACACGAAAAAAAAAACAGAACACGAATAAATAAGATGCGAAACATTTTATTACTTGCACAAAATAAAATAAATAAAATAAAAAAATAGTAAATGCGAAAAAAGAGATAGAATACAACCCCCGCTATACAGCATCGACTTAAATTATTTTCACTTGCCCCACTTAGCAGTGGATCACGTAACTCGCTATCCACTAATCAGAAGGAAATTAAAAGTTACGTAAAACCCCGGCAGAGTGAAATCACTGTGCAATCCCTTTTTGAAATGAGGGTTACATTGGCGTAAACTAGGAGGGGCATAGGGGGGCAAGTGCCCCCCTACTTTTTTTCAGCTATGGGCAAAGTATTTTTTGCCCCCCCCCCCCCCCTAGTTCTTAAGCAAAGGATTTTTTAAAATTGTTTGTCAAATGATCTATATATTATTTTCAAATGATAATAAAATGTAAATCGCATATTATCAATGCAATTGTCATGAATTATATGCAAAAGATGTATCCTTGTCTTCAACTACCAATTAGTAATTTCAACCTATAATTAATCTGTTTTTAAACTGCACCAAGGCGGCGCAACTGAAGCCCAGAAGAGGCCCGTGTACCTGATCGCCTAATCCCGAAGTGATGATGAATATCTCCCCCCCCCCACCCCTCACAATACATATAGGCATGTAATCCTAGTTTACTAAATTCAGGTAGTGAACTAGGATTACATGACCAAAAAAATGAGTGTTTTCGGGAAAAAGGGGAAATGTTGCTGCAAAATTCCGAAGTTTTTCTTAAAGCGAAATTTACTTTTAACCTTCAATTAGAGCTCACATTAATGAACAACCAACCATGTAATGGACGGGTCAAAATAGAACAGTGGCACAACCAGAAAGGAAGCTTAAAGCCCGAGCCCCATAGAATGTTTGAGTTGAATGTTTTTTAGAACTATTCTTTATTATTGATGAGAAGACGTCTTTCGAAAACAAAGTAATTTTTAGAAATTAATAGTAATGTTGCGGGAAAATTTTAATTTCTTTTAAAAATAAATCTTTGAATAAAAAATATTCAAAAGTAACAGCTTATTGATCAGCAATCACTCCCGCCACCACTCTTTCCGTTCTATTTTTTCTCTCTTTTTTTTCCTAGTTCGTCTAAAAATAAGAAAGTTATCAAAATACTGCTCCTCCGAAGAGCCCCCTCCCCCACACCGGAAGCATTATGGAGCATTTGACATTTCATTTTCAGGTTTCAATTTCGCGAATTTTCTAGAGGAAAGCCCCCAATTACCGAACAACATTGAAAATCGCTTAAAATTACGTTTTTGGAGTTTTAATTTCGAAAAATTTCTGGCCCTTATACTACAAAATATGGTCTTACAACCGCAATTTAAGACTTGAATTTCAGAAAATATTCGGGCAAGGGTCCCTATGCCGCCATCCTCCAATACCATAAGCAGTTTGGTTTTTTAAACTATACTTAAAAAAATTTTTTAAGTGGAATAGTCCCTGATTATAAAACATTGCTTTAGTTTATAGCACCATAATTTTAAAAATTTTACCAGGGAAGAGCTTCAGAACCTCCTTCCCGTAAAATTTTCAACGTTTGTCTGAAGTTGCGTTTCTAAACTTCAATGTCGAAAGCAGGGGGAGGAGGAATTGATTTCAACCTATAAAAAAAGTCGATCGGGGACAGTCCTTGAGCTCCATCCGTCACCCTAACGTCGATAAAATATGGCCTATAATCTCGTTTTTAAAGCTTCAAGTTCTAGAAATTCCGCTGAGACCCCTGTACCTTTTGTCACCCTAACATCAACGAAGAAAGTCTAAAATTGCGTTTTTGAAGCTAAAAGTTTCAAAAAATTTAAGGGGGAGAACCCCCGATCCCCCTTTTCTATAAGTTCTAAATGTTTCTTTTCATTTTCGATGTGCCCCCTCCTCCCCTCCCTATTTTTTTCTGGTTGCGTCACTGAAGTAGAATATTACTTTGGTTCAGGGCATAGGTCACTAATAGCAAGGTATATAACACTGTACAGATTCTTCATTCCTGGGATCCTGGAAAACAACTTCGGAAAGAAAGAAAAATCATTTCCAAAGTACAGAATTCCTTCAACTTTTCAATTAGTCCATGGAATTATTCGAGAATTAAAACCAACGCCAACTTAGAAAACGATATCCGTACTTTAGGACTGCAAAACTGTTTAGCGCCAGTGATCATGTAAACTATAAATACAACAACAAAAGAGTATCAGCATATTTTTTGGGAAAGAGTGATGCTTCTCCGGATGTATGTGCGCATTACTTTCTGTAGCTCTATTCTGTTAGAACTGAATAACGTACATTGCGTTAAAAGTTATTATGATTTCTTAAATTCATTTATTTTTTGAAAAAGTAAATTTTTTTTAGAATTTTAGTTGGATGGCAAAATACGAATCAAATAAATTTTCCTTGAAAGAAAAGTTTGCCCCCCTACTTTACGTGGCCAAGTTACGCCTCTGTGAGGGTACTTACGTGGACATTTACTGCCCTTTTCCTTCCCCCCCCCCACGAAACTCAGAATTTGCCCACATAATTTGTTTTTTAATTAAATGCAGTGTTTTATGCAACAATGGACGGATTTACGGACATAAACTTAGCATCTGCTTCAATTAGATGCTTGTTGATGTGGTTACTGATAATGTTACAAATTCTGTAAATAGTAATTATTGTAGGAACGTAACCTGTAAATAGTTTCCCGTAATGAATATACAACCCCTTTTTCATATGGCTAAAGTATACGACCCCTATTTCCTTTTTGTTCATTGATAAAATTTGATAACGGTCTACTACTTTACAGAAGCGTGTGGAATATTTGAGAAATTTCTTTTCGGTGTATTTAAGCCGTTAGCGATGGATAAACAGTTAGTTTCGATTGAGGATTTCGAACTGAGAGTGTGTATTTGCTCTGTTTATAGCGAGGCATTTCGCTGTGTTGTTTTCGTATTTGGAAGTAAATACGTGTGTAAACGTTGAGTTTACGGTGTTGTGTGATAATTGCTTAATTGCTGATGAATAATTTAGCAGTTGTTGAAGATCTTTCCTGTACATAGTGTAAATAAATTTCCTGTGTTTTTATCAAGAACTGTGTTTTCATTTCAAGAAAGCGGAAGTCGCACCGAATCCGTTACAATTTGGCGCCCAACGTGGGGCTACTTCAGGACTTTCTTGCAGTAAGTGTGACTTTGGACATTTTTTCATAAAGACTTTTTAAATTTGGACTTTATTTTTATGGTGATTACTCGCGCAATGGATGAACAATTAAAACAACTGCTTGATGCAATCAAATCTGTGAAGAGTGATATGGCGGCTAATCAAGAACAATGGAAAAGTGATTTAATGGTGCTGAAAAAGGATTTAGCTTCTAACCAAGAGGAAATTAAAAACGACCTTACTTCGGTAAAGACTGTGATGGAAAATAAATTTAATGAGATAGAGCATCGAGTTGATGCTTTTGATGAAAAATTTGAAACAGTAGAAAACCGTATCGCAACAGTTGAGAATCATGTGGATGAGAAAATTAAAGACATGGAAAGGAGATTGGCGACCGCGGAAAGCAGCTCTGTACAGTTTTGCGCTCCCACATCTGTTGCTCGACCGTCCATTAAACTGGCCACATTTGATGGGAAAAGTTCGTGGCAGGTGTACAAGACCCAATTCATGATAGTGGCGGAAGCGAACGGATGGGACTCTGCTACCAAGGCCTGCCATCTTGCAGCATCCCTGAGAGGTGACGCAGCGGACATTCTTCAGACCCTTCCGGACAGCCAGCGCCTGGATTTCGCCGCTCTCACATCTGCGTTGGAGCTTCGCTTCGGTGAGAAGTGCCAGAAAGATTTCAGCCGACTCCAGTTGAAGTCCCGTTTCCAGAAAACCGGGGAAACCCTGCAAGAGCTAGCGGCGGACGTCGAGAGACTATCTCATCTTGCTTTTTGCGACTGTCCTGCGGATGTTCGAGACAACCTGGCACTCAACTACTACATCGACGGGGTTCGAGATCCGGAAATCCAGAAAGCTCTACGGATGGCGGATGTCAAAGACCTGAGTTCCGCTGTTGTGTATGCGATGAAGTTGGAGGCCGCCCAGCAAGCAACCCGCAAGGATCGCCATTCAATCCGCGGCGTGAAAACTGATGAGCCTGATTCGGTTTCGTCACGCTTTGCTGAACTGGAAAAGCAAATAAAAGAAATTGCAGGAACCCTCAAAAGGATTTCGGCTCCCAAGGACCATAATGGACAATCACTTAAGTGCTGGAAATGTGGTGGCGAGGGTCACTTACGAAGAAACTGTGAAGCTCGTCAAGAAACCAGAGGGAAGAACACCTCTCCCTCGCAGGTCCAGAAAAAACTAAGCCATGGCAATCTCGCGGGGCGGAGGTCGCCAAATTGGAATGAGCCCCATCTTAAAGTTTTCCAGATTTCATCGACGAGTGTCGGCAGTAATGGACTGTTTGTTTACGCATATGTAAACGGGTTTCCCTGCGAACTGATTATTGACACTGGAGCCAATGTTACGATCATTAGAACAGATGTGGCTCGTCAATTTGGACTCAACATTCTGTGGACGCCGCCCTGCGTTACCCTCCAAACTGTGACAGGTGACAAGATCGAGATTGAAGGTAAAGTGAACTTAGAAATTGTGTTTGGAAATGCCATTTACCATCATACCGCATTCGTTGCTGCTATCATAGACCCCTTCATTCTCGGATTGGACTTTTTAAAGAAGTATGACTTCAACCTCGACTTCAAGACTAACGAGCTGCACTCGACAAGAGAAGACATAGCAGTCTTTCCCGCAGAAAGTGATGTAAAATCCGCTCATCAAATAATTGCCCAAACAGATTTATCGATTCCCTCAAGGTCAGAATCATTAATACCTGGCTCCATTGAAGAAAGCAATAGTTTTCGATTTGGACTCATTGAATACCCCAACTTAAGCAATAGCCCAAAAGGAGTGCTGGTAGCATCTACGCTTGTGGACCTTTCTAAGGGTGTAATTCCTGTGAGAGTCGCCAACGTGAGTGAAAGGCCAAGGAATATCCGGAAAGGGGAAGTGTTAGCAACTTGTACTCCAGTAAACTGCATCATTAGAATAATCAATTCCCCCGAGACTGTGTCTTCTGAGTCCTTGACATCGAAGTTAATTGGGAGTGCACCCTTATCGAAGGATCAAAGAACTGCTGCGGAACAATTGGTGGACGACTTCAAGCATCTGTTTTCATCTACATCGGAGGATGTTGGCCGTACGAATTTAACGCAGCATAGGATTGACACTGGAGAACACCCCCCTATTAAACAGCATCCAAGACGACTACCGTTCGCTAAGAAGGAAGAGGTTGAAACCCTCCTGAAAGAGATGAAGGAGAATGATGTAATCGAACCGTCATCCAGTCCTTGGGCCTCTCCCATCGTCTTGGTCCGAAAGAAAGATGGCTCCACCAGATTTTGTGTCGATTACCGACGACTGAATGAAATCACCAAGAAAGACAGTTACCCTCTTCCACGGATAGACGATACCTTGGACACTCTTTCCGGACACAAGTGGTTTTCGACCCTGGACTTGAAGAGCGGCTATTGGCAGGTTGAGATACACCCTGAGGACCGAGAGAAGACAGCGTTTACAACTGGACAAGGCTTATGGCAGTTTAAAGTGATGCCCTTCGGCCTCTGCAATGCACCAGCTACGTTCGAGCGTCTTATGGAGACAGAGTTAAGAGGACTCTCTTACGAATCCTGTCTGGTCTACTTAGACGATATCATCATCGTGGGACGCAGCTTCGAAGAACATCTGGCAAATCTTAGGAAGGTGCTGCAAAAGCTTAAGGAAGCCAATCTGAAGTTAAGCCCGTCCAAATGTAATTTGTTCCGCCGGGAAGTGAACTACCTTGGTCACATCATCTCTTCTGAGGGTGTACAAACCGATCCAGAGAAGGTATCTGCGGTCAGCAGTTGGAGTCGTCCCGAAAACATCCATCAGTTGCGAAGTTTCCTGGGGCTCTGCACGTACTACAGGAAGTTTGTGAAGGGTTTTTCCAACATTGCACGACCTTTGCATAAGCTGACGGAGAGCAAGCAAAAGTTTGAATGGTCCAAAGAATGCGAAGATGCATTTCTACGACTGAAGGAGGCTTTAACATCAACGCCTATCCTCGCCTATCCTCAGCCTGAAAAATCCTTCATCCTGGACACTGATGCGAGCAACGAGGGAATTGGAGCTGTTTTATCCCAAGAAATTGACGGAAATGAACATGTCATCGCTTACTGGAGCAAATGCTTATCAAAGTCGGAGCGAAATTACTGCGTCACCAGAAAGGAGTTACTGGCCATAGTGAAAGCTGTAGAACACTTCCATCATTACCTCTACGGCCGAAAATTTCTGCTTCGGACAGATCATGCCTCATTAACTTGGCTTTTGAACTTCAAAAATCCGGAAGGCCAGATAGCCAGACGGATACAGCGGCTCCAGGAATATGACATGGAGATCAAGCATCGAAAAGGGTTATCTCACGGTAATGCTGACGCTTTATCAAGGAGACCCTGTCCTGAGAACTGCCACTATTGTTCCCGAATCGAGAAACACTATGGAACGACTAGCCCTACCGCCTATCAGGTGACAGTGACTCCAACATCATCAGAACCTGATCCATGGAGTGATGACCAAGTTCGAAAAGATCAACTTGAAGATCCCGACATAAAACCAATTTTAGAGTTCATGGAAAGTGACAGTCGACGACCTAGCTGGCAGGACGTTTCCATCTTCAGTCCTGCAACAAAAAGATACTGGGCTTTATGGAACTCGCTAAATTTACGGAACGGCGTGCTACACCGAAAATGGGAATCTGACGACGGCAAAACATCTAGGTGGCAGTTACTACTTCCCCGATCAAGGATTTCAGATAGAAAGAAATACATAGTAGTGCGACTGGAGGACATTTTGGTGTCTTGAAAACCCTCAATAAAGTTCGGGAACGCTTCTTCTGGAGCAAGGCGAAGGATGACGTGGAGAAGTGGTGCCATTCTTGTGACGCCTGTGCTGCTCGTAAAGGACCGAAGAAAAGAAGCAGAGGGAAGCTACATCTGTACAACGTTGGAGCTCCTTTCGAACGAACTGGGATCGACATCCTGGGTCCTCTACCAAGAACTGCTGATGGGAACAAATACATTCTTGTTTCCATCGACTACTTCACCAAATGGCCGGAAGCATATCCCATTCCAGATCAAGAGGCTACCACCGTAGCAGAGACTCTAGTTCAACATTGGATCTCGAGATATGGAACACCTTTGCAGATTCATTCCGATCAAGGGAGGAATTTCATCTCTGCTGTGTTTAAGGGCCTATGTCAAATTCTCGGAATTGAGAAAACTAGGACAACACCACTACACCCACAATCGGACGGCATGGTGGAGAGATTTAACCGCACAATCCTGAACAATCTCTCACTTATGGTATCCAGAAATCAACAGGATTGGGACAAGAAGCTACCTTTGTTCCTGCTGGCCTACCGCAGTGCTGTCCACAAGACTACCGGATATGCCCCATCTCAGATGCTCTTCGGACGAGAGCTTCGGCTACCTTGTGATCTCGTCTTCGGTCGTCCTCCGGATGCGCCTGCATCGCTCGAGGAGTACATCCAGGATCTCCAGGCCCGGTTGGAAGACGTTCATAACTTCGCACGAGAGCGAATCAACATCGCGGCGGAGAAGATGAAGACCCGATACGACACAAGGTCTACTGGACATGAATTCAACGAAGGCGACAAGGTTTGGTTATGGAATCCCATCCGACGGAAAGGTCTTTCACCCAAATTGCAGTCGCATTGGGATGGACCCTACAAAGTCTTAACCGACTGAACGACGTCGTAGTGAGGATCCAAAAATCACCTAATGCAAAACCTAGGGTTGTACATTATGATCGGTTAGCCCCATACTATGGCCATAGTTCATGAGTATTACGTAAGCAACCATGGTTGATAACATAAAAGTTGTAGATAATTTTTGCTTTTAATGTTTAGTAATATTTCTTGTTATTATTGTGTTTTCTGTATCTGTTAGTTATTAATTAATGTGTATATTTGTAAACTTGTGATAGAAGTTTGCACCCTTTCTGGGGATTGTACTGCCCGGGACGTGCAGTCCTTAGGAAGGGGGCAATGTTACAAATTCTGTAAATAGTAATTATTGTAGGAACGTAACCTGTAAATAGTTTCCCGTAATGAATATACAACCCCTTTTTCATATGGCTAAAGTATACGATCCCTATTTCCTTTTTGTTCATTGATAAAATTTGATAACGGTCTACTACTTTACAGAAGCGTGTGGAATATTTGAGAAATTTCTTTTCGGTGTATTTAAGCCGTTAGCGATGGATAAACAGTTAGTTTCGATTGAGGATTTCGAACTGAGAGTGTGTATTTGCTCTGTTTATAGCGAGGCATTTCGCTGTGTTGTTTTCGTATTTGGAAGTAAATACGTGTGTAAACGTTGAGTTTACGGTGTTGTGTGATAATTGCTTAATTGCTGATGAATAATTTAGCAGTTGTTGAAGATCTTTCCTGTACATAGTGTAAATAAATTTCCTGTGTTTTTATCAAGAACTGTGTTTTCATTTCAAGAAAGCGGAAGTCGCACCGAATCCGTTACAATAAGATTAAGAAGCATTTTGTTTCAGTTCATATTGGAATTCGTTAGGAAAAAACGATGTACTTACATTTGTTTTGTTCTGATTATTCATATACCGTGGAAGCCCGGCTAGCTTAGTCGGTAGTACACGACACTCGTAATCTCGGGGTCGTGTGTTCGAGCCCCACGCTGGGCGGTTTTTTTTTTTTTTTTTACAGTAAACAAAACGACAAAAATTTAATCCACAAATTTCCAAAACGTAATTAAGGAAGTTACTCAGTTTTTCGCCACAAGAGGAAACAAAAGAAAAAAAATAAGATATTTCAACGAAGAAAATATTTTCAGATCCTATTAAAGCCCTTGCAAGTGTTTTTTTCTTCTTGCCAGTTATAACATCAGTTCACTGATACCAGTTAAAAGTTTTTCATACGAGGGAACATATTTTATACTTCACTCACGGAAAAGATTGTAAACAAAGAATTGCGCCATTTGGCAACCTAAATCACGTGCTTGGCTTGGAGAAGATCAAATTGGTGCCAAGCAGACGGGAATCCCACTTGTCCCAAGTGTTACTTTTACTCGAGGAAAAATACCCATATAAGTAGTATAACGGCAAGCATTCTGGAAACCTTTTTATTGGTTTTCGGTCTATGTGATCCGTGAATAGGGTGCAGTAGGTTTGTTTTTGTTCTATGGATTCCGCAAACGGAGTGTAGTGGGTTTGTTTTTGGTCTATGTATTCTGGGAACAGAGTGTAATGGGTTTGTTTTCAGTCTATGTACTTCGTGAGTAGAGTGTAGTGTGTTTGTTTTCGGTCTACACTGTAAAAAAATTCCGAAACATTACTGGTAATTTCCAAGGAACGTTTCACGATTTCACAGATTTCAACTCGTTTCCTGTAAAAATTAAGTATCTTTGTCAAAAAGTTCTCACTGTTGAAAATAACATTTTAAGCTTCCAGTCTAAAGATTAACGGATTGTATTTATTTAGTGTATCGGCTTATGACGGATGTTGGCCCGTCCAGATTGCATATGCTCCCAATGAGAGTATATTAGGATTTCGAAGTTTATTTGCGAGAGTTACAAGCTAGTGAGATGCTTGGTCCCTGGTTTTTGTCTTGGCGTTAGCCTTAATTGCCATAATGCTTTTGTGGAGTTAAAAGTGCTATTTTTTACGAAAAGTCCGCTGTTTTGTTAGTAAAAAACCCATTGAAAAAAACCAACAAACAAAGAAACACAAACTCAGGGGCGGGGGGAGGTTTTTTATAAGCAGAATGTGTACACTAAATTTCAAATGAATCGGTTAATTGGTTTCAAAATGGGAGTGAACACAGACTTTGAAAAAGTGGTTTTGAGAAAAACGCGTTTAAAGTTTCAGTAACTAAAAAGCATCAATTCCAGCTCCTAGCAGCTTCGATCTCCTTAGCCTCTTCTTTTTTCATTATTTATTTTAGTATATTTAACTAACCCAAAGCAAGCAGCACAGACATTCTGAGCATCTGCAGCAGTCAGAACTACTGCATTCTTCAACAACTGTCGGAGATACAGTCTGAAGGAGCGACGACTAAATACTTGATAACTTTGAGAATTTTGCACGAAACAACTTAAAATTTTTAGAAAACATTTTTGAAACGTTTAACTACCGGCCGAAACAAAAAAGAAAAATCACTTTTTTGAAACTGCAATTCCCCTCCCCTTAATTAACATTTTTGCAATTCATTTTTAATTGTCAATAGTTATATTTTGCAGGGACCTACAGCAAATGATTATATTATTCAGCCGTCAAAAAATCAAACTTGAGAATAAATAATTAAATTTTGATTGGATACCTCAATCTTTCAAAAGTTTTACTGTATTAACTGTATCTCTTTTTTTTTTTGAGGTAAATTCTTTGCTTTTACTTCTTATGTTTACATGCAAAAAAGTTCATATTATATCTGAAAATTTTATGCCTGATATTGAGATATAGTGATAAGAGTTAGTTCGTATTCTGCTCTTTTAAAAGTACCGTGGGAACAAACATTCGCTTTTTTTTATCATTTAAGTTAATGTTTTCTGACGTAATCATTTTTTTTTTATATTTAAAAAAGTTCGTTTTGTTTCAGATATTTGAAAAAGGATTATCGTCTGCGTCTCGAGCCCGGCTAGCTCAGTCGGTAGAGCACGAGACTCTTAATCTCGGGGTCGTGGGTTCGAGCCCCACGTTGGGCGGATTTTTTTAGTTCTAAATATGTAACTTTCTAAAAAATAAATGAAAAAACACCGCAGAACTTTTTCTAGCTATCACACAAGCGAAAATAACTATTATTCTAGCTCAATGAAAAAAATAAAAGAATAAAAGGTCGTCAAATACTGTTTGAAGCATTTTTGAAGTTTAATCTTGAATTCGATTTTTTTCTTTGAGTTATATTTTTGTTGCTTACACCCTCAGTCCCAATGAAGTAAACGGTGCATTTTCCTGTACAAAAAAAAAAAAAAAAAAAGCTGCAGATTTGCATCCAAGTTTTAAAACTTTTACAGGCCGTGATGGCTTGATCGGTAAGGACTCGGACTTGTGACCGGAGGGTTCCGGCTTTGATCTTAGACTGTCGAAAATCTACCGTCTTCATTAATGTTGACTGGGGGACGTTAAATAGCTCGTAAGTACAAGTTCCTCCAAGTGAATAAATAACCTCTGTGGGCGCTAACCAGTAGTTGTTCGGCTTCAGGTTTGCGACTAAATTATCGGAAAGTTGATAACTGGTGCTGCCATCTATCGTGTGCTGTCCGAGCCAAATTGGAATTCCAACTAAATTTGTGCGCGATAAACGGAAGCCGTTCCTTTCTGCCTTAAATCGAGTAGCATCGCTTGTAAATAACAACAGCAACAAGAACAAAACTTTATACGAGCGAAGAAATCCTTTTTTATAGTAGCAAGGGAAGAAAAAAAATTATCGTTTTATGGAAGAAGATAAGAAAAAAAAAAGAAAAGAAAATTAATTTGAATTCTGAAATTTTGAATTCAAATTATGTTTTTCGCAATCACGAACTGAGACAGGACCCTATTCATTGGAGTTATTGTTTCTAGAAACGGCTCCTGTCCCCCCCCCCCCCAAGTCTGCCTCTCCTCCTGGGCGGTTACGTGTGCATAGTTGTGTGTGTGCGTAGACCTGTGTGTATGCACGTAGGCGTGTGTGAGGGTATGTGTGTGAAGTCGTGTGTGTGTATGCGTGTGAACGTGCGTGTGTGTAGGACATGGACGCCTCCGACCAGGAGAAGCGAGTAGCTCAAAACTGGAGCAGCCGCGCCGCGCCGCCAGCAGAGGACGGTAGGCGGTGGTGCTGCAAAGGCTTCTGGTCCAAGTTGAAAAAGGCACGGACACCAAAAACGGTCAAATGAGAACAATAAGCAATCGTGATTGCTCAATAAACATACCTCTATAGAAGCAAAGAAGGAGGGCAATAAGCTGTCTTATGCGGCATGTACGGAAGAAAATAATTTATTTCTATTTGGATCCAAAGAAGAAAAAGCTGTTACATAAAGTCGAATCCCATTTTAACGAAGTGCACTTATAGCGAAGTCAAGTATTGCGAAAATATACTGTTATATCAAAATTTCGCTATACCAATATTACAAGTGTTGAGTTGTTCGGATATTGCAGTTTCCGTTATTGATTCCAAAAGTCTGTGCAAAAACGACATTTTTACCGAAACGGATATCGCAAAAATAGGGTTCTTACTAAACAAATTACAGGGCCAATGGTGTAACCATTAGATATTAAATAAATGATTCTTATTCGAGAGAGCAAAGTGTAATTCTGAGCGCAACATCAGTTAGAACTATCTTAAAAGGGACAAGTCGACTTATCCGACATTTTGGTTCCAACACGCCTTGAGGTAAATCTAAAAAGATAACTTTGTTCACAAATTCAACAGAAATGCATTGGGAAATGTTTAGTAATGATCCTCATTTTCACACCTTATTTGTTTTTAATTTGTTTTAGTTAAATCTTTTTCATCTACAGAATAAAATAATCAAACATCAATCAGGCAACACATCTAAAGCTTGGCCACCAGTTTTCTGCAACGATGCTTTTGTACAAATAAAAATTTTGCCTCCTGGCATATCTAGAACAAAAATGTTGGATGAGTCAGCTACCCTTACATAGTAGCCTTAACATCAATAAAGCAAAAGTCGGCAAGTGATTGCACAGGTGTTACGGGGCTGCAAGGAACCCCTTTTTCAAAGCCAATGAGCTTTTGGATGTTAAGTCATCCGATTAAAGAGGACGGATCTTGAAATTGGGGTTCCTTGTAATCCCGATACACGTGTCTTCAATCATTTGATACTTCTTGCTTTATCAACGTTATGTTTATTGCTATTACTTGGTTGCTCAAAGGTATTTATTCATTTCGTATCATTTCAGATATGTTTTGTGAATGGGGTGGTTTCCGTCAGTCAAAAGTACTACTTTTAGTCACTGAAACTGATAGAATGAGTAAAAAAAATAACATGAACCCAGAAAATACTTTCATTTTCCCAACAGTTATTTTTTAATTAACTTTTTTAAATGTCCGATTTTGAAAACAAGGCGTGGGCTTTATGACGTTACAAATGATGCATTTTGGCGCATCTTGTTTCCACGTTATGATAATCAAGCAGCGAATTAAAATTGCACTTTACGCTTGCTATCAACCATATCGTTGCCAATACACGTGAGTAAAGATGTGAATTAAATATGTTGCTCTGTGATGGGCAACACAGAATGCCATTTCTTCATTTGTGATGTCACACGACAGAAGCGTAAACAATGAAAGCGCACAGATTTCAGTAATTTTTTTAAAATATTAAACTTAAACAAATTATTTAAAAAAATGGTCAGATCCTATGTTTTTAAGCATGCTCTTTCAGAAAAAAAAATACTTTAAAAATTTTGGAAACTTCCCCATTCTGAATTCCTTATTAAAATACTCAAGTTGAGGCAATATAGTTTCTTCTCTGATTATAGACTTTTAGCCTCAAAGGACCATTGAGATCAAACTTGGGAGAGTAATGATGTTCAATGGCTATAAGTGGTCATTAGGAGAGACTGGGGTTGGTTTGGACAATTTTTAAATAAATCGTCACAATTTTTTGTATATTTGATTACGGAAACTTAAGCATTGTTTTATTTTTTTAATTAAAAAGCACTTCTAGTTAATAAAGAAAAGAAAGCAGCTATGCACTTTTACTCGTGAAAGAAGTAAGCATTAGAAAGAAAGGCGGATGATGAGCGAAAGATGCTTTGGCGGCTCGTACGGGGAGGGGGGGTATCAGCTGCCCCCTCATTTTCAAAAGTAAAAGGGTTTTGTGCCTCCAATTTTTCTAGCTCCAAATAAAGAAAAAAAGATAAAATTGATCGATTCGTGATATAGAAGAATAAATAATTAGCTTAATAATTGTACTTTTCAAATTTTTCTCATGTTATAAAAATTAAAATGCAACTTTGAATTAGAAGAGAGGAGTCTGCCATGTGACCATCTACACTGTAAAAACAATTCAGAAGCGTTCCTGGAATATAATTGGCAACTAATGTGCTAAATTTCTGCCAGTTGTTGTCATTTATACCTCTCAGATACACGAGCCCGAGTAGCGATGCTTCTCGATTTAAGGCCGAAAGGTACGGCTTCCGTTTACCAAGCACCAATTTTGGTGGAAGTCCAATTTGGCTCAGACGGTACGCGATAGATGGCAGCACCATTCCATTTCGATAATTTAGAACCAAACCTGAAGCCGAACATCTCTTGGTTTAGCACCCCAGAGGAATCGATTCTATTGGAGGACTTTTTGTGACCTGGAGCATATTTAACGTCCCCCCAGTCACCATATCTTGGGAGCCATTCATTAATTACGTAAGGTTCCCGAGGGGGAGGAGAGTTAGAAAAATCTCTAGATACCCTTACTTGGGGGGGGGGGGAGTGGTCAGACCCATTCTTACGTAATATTTTCCAAGTCGATATTTTATATTAGAAATCGCGCGGGCAAGTGGTTTGGTAGCGATCATACTTCATTTTCTTCTGGAAAGTAAAAAACGTATTACTATAAGCTGTTTTTTACTTGTTTTACAAAGAATGAATAGTTTTAATTGTAATAAAAGAATCACGCCATGCATGGCACGTTTTTTTTTTTTTTTGATTAGTATCGCATCATATGCAAAAAATATTTTTCGCAAAAATATTTAGTCGAGATTTCTTGCAGTAAATTTTTATTTTCACAAAAAGTTTTTTTTTTTAATTTAATAATAGTGAATTTAATAACGATTCAGTGATGTAAGATTCGTTTTTTTTTATTATTTTGAAAAATGAAATGGAATCTTACGTAAGATGGGGGGTGGGGGTCTAAAAATCTTACTTACCCTTACATGGGGGAAGGGGGTGTCGAAAGTTGCTAAAATCATCCTTACGTAATTAATGAATGCCACCTTGCAACAAAGTTTCACGTTTTCCGCTAAAAGTCAGTAACCTTCCTGAAACTATCCTAAAACCTTTTGGAAAATCTCAGAAATTTCTCTGGCGAAAGCCAGTCATGTCTCTGGCACCTTCAAAGAAAACTTACGTAAAGTTAAATTAAAAGCTTGCTGCCATCTTGATGTTCCTTTGCTTCAAAAACATTACTGCAGCAATTGACATAGCTAAGCCAGAATTGCAAGGAAGTACCAAGCACCGCACTGACCTTAAAGGCTTGTAAAGCTATGGAACCCAGAGACTAAATCGCTTTCGTTGGGAGCTTTCTCAGCCTAGAACCCCTTTAGAGGATAGGCCGACAAATCCGACAATTTGACTCCAAGATAGCTTTGTATACAGCCTTGTTTCAAGTATTAAGAAACACGTTATAATAGTCACTGGAAGCAATGTTGAAGGTATATTACTTCCTTTTACGAAAAAGGAAGTAATATATTCGCGAAAAAATGCTCAATCAAAAATTGACCTTAATTTCCATTTTGCTCACCCCCGAATAAATGTTGAGGGTTTTTTTTTTTCGACTCGACCACACGTGGAGAAGTGCCTAAGAACGTATATACTCGGGAAATATCCATTTTGACGATTCCCGAGTTAATTACAACGAGTTTTTTCGTGACGTCTATATGTACGTATGTATGTATGTATGTGCGTATGTGCGTATGCGCGTACGTGCCTATGTGCGTATGTATGTCGCATAACACAAGAACGGTATGTTCTAGAAAGTTGAAATTTGGTACGTAGACTCCTAGTGGAGTCTAGTTGTGAACCTCTTTTTTTGGTTGCATTCGGGTGTTTCTAAAGGAGTCTTTTCCCTCCTTTTTAAGGGGAAATCATGGTTAATTTCGATGTAAACTCAAGTGATGTTATAATTTGTCGGACACTTGGCGATATATCGCCAGTCTTTTGGTCACCAAGTTTTGTCCCCAACTTGGCGACAAATTTGGCGATTTTTTTTTTTTAAAATTTGGTTTCAATTTGGCCATTGTTGGTGATATTTAAACTATTGAATCAATTAAAATTGCCAATAATGGGGATATAACATTAAATTGGAGTGAAAGGAAGTCATGCGGATGCACGCATCAGCTCGTTTTTTTTTCCTCAAATTAAATAACAGTTTTCGGCAGAAGTTTCCTGTAATAGATCCCATTTTTATTACCTTACTTAGTTTTAAATATGAATTAAGTGAATTTCCTCCATTTAGACAATAAAATAATCAAAAAAAAAAAAAACAATACATCTATAACCTAGCAACCAGTTTTTTGCAACGTGGTATCTGACACCTACTAATTATTCCCAGTGAAGAAATTTTTTTGAAAATGTCGATTAAGTCAGCACTCTTATATTCGAACTGAAGCTGAAGCACTGAGTACATACGCCCACTGAATCTTTTAACTGGTAGCTGAAAATATTTTTCACACAGTGAAAACTCTGCAACTTGTAGCAGTTCAGGAAACGTTTTGACAACGACGATACTTGATTTTTACCGGAAATTGATGAAAACCTTTGAAATTTATTTCATTAAATATTGATTTAGTGTAGCAAAAATAGTTATTTCTTTATCAAACAAAGCAAGTTTCATCAATTTGACAAAATAGCCAAATTTTGATTCCATTTCTTATTCATTCGACACTTACTGTGTCAATTTTATCTCGGTATCAGTGCTGTTCCACACCCCCTCTCCTATATCAAACACCTAGAGTTGTTGAGCTCACCCCTTCCCCGGTTCGTGTAGGAAAATTCTTATTAATTAAACTGCAGAAAAAAAAGAGCAGAATGTATGTTTTTCCTACAGTAAATTTACAAGGTGTCCTGAAAAAGACTGACTGTTTTTAAAAACTTATAACAGGAAAACGGTTAATGATAAAAAAAAAATAATTCTTGCAGAAAATTCATGCGGTGGGCCACAAATCCCCCCCCCCCCCCCCGAGTTCCAAATTTTAGTTGAAAATGTTTCTAATAGATGGCGCTGCAGATAGTAAGCCCGTAAATAAAAAAAAAGATAGAAAATTACATCATAATTTTTCGAAAGTAATGAACAAAAGAACAAAACAATATTTTCAAACAATCGTCGGCTGTAATCCCATGTCGCAATCGGAGGAAAAAGCGGTAAATTTCTATTCTTTTTTGACTTCCCAGCTTACTATGTTTAGCGCCATCTATTGACAAATTTTTGAACTATAATTTGGAACTCTGAGGGGGGAAAAAATTAGCGCCCACCACATTACATTTCTGCAAGAATAAGTTTTTTCTCATTAATCATTCTCCAATTATAAATTTTTGAAAACACTCAGTCTTTTTCAGGACACCATGTATTTACTTTAACGTAACTCGTGGTGGCTGGATACTTAGAGATAAGAATGAAATATTATCTTTCGTGCTTGATATTGCGGTTTGTTGATAAGTGACGATTTAATTTTTCTTTTAAAGAATGTGTAAAATAACATATTGATTTATCAGGGAAGTTAAGTTATTTTATTGTTGATGAGCTTGTTCCGACGCCCGGCTAGCTCAGTCGGTAGAGCACGAGACTCTTAATCTCGGGGTCGTGGGTTCGAGCCCCACGTTGGGCGGACGCGCTTTTTTAATTCAAAAGCGCGAAAAATAGTTCCCTTCTTTAAACCCGTCACTTTTCTTAGCAGAAAAGGAAATATTGAACGGCGAGAATCATTATTTGTATCAGTAAGAAAATTTTTTCTTAATAAAGCTTTGTTGTCAAATTTATTTAAAAATTACATCTTTGTTACCAAGCCCGGCTAGATCAGTCGGTAGAGCACGAGACTCTTAATCTCCGAATCGTAGATTTGAGCCCCAGGTTGGGCGGGAGCGTTTTTTAAATCACAAAAGTGCGAAACGGTTTCCTTCTCTAAACGTGTCAGATTTCTTAGCAAAATAAGGTGACATTGATGGGTGAGAATCTTTTGAATCAGTGAGGGAAAAAATTTCTATCAAACCTGCGTTTACGAAGCTAATTAAAACTTGTAGAGGGCTAAGCAAGCCCGGCTAGCTCAGTCGGTAGAGCACGAGACTCTTAATCTCGGGCTCGTGGATTCGAGCCCCACGTTGGGCGGTGAACTTTTTTATTGCAAAACTCGTATACTTAGAAACTACTATTCAGAAAATTTCAACTCCAGTTTGTCGTTAATAATTTTGTCTCCAAATAAATACTGCTTTACGAAACGACGGATAACTTGGTGAAATGGCATAAAAACTTTTAAAACTCCCATCCAATTTTGAAGTTTAGTGCTTGAAAAAAAAAAATTTCTTTCGCTATGAGAACAAACAGGATACTTTTCTGCATTGATTCAGAAAGTTTATATTTTCTGAAGCAAGGGGGAAAAAATACACTGCGTTTACGGTAGAAGTAAACATAGGAATACAAATATAAAATAAAAATTTACACATTTCTATGACGCAGAAAAAAGAGAAAATTGTTTTTCTGTTAGAGCAAGAAAGGAAAACGAATTTTACATTTTCACTTTCTTTTGTATGTAATGTGTAGAAGAAAGTATTGGAATTGCGAAACTTTTCGACTTTTGACGGATTTGCACGTTTTGAGTTGCGATGATTCCTTTTTAACCATTTTTAGACCCATTTAAACCCATTTTAGTTTTACTTATGAATCAACATCATAGTTATTTTGCTGTGTTCTCCATATTTGTTTTGATCTGGTGCTTAAACTGTGTTGTTGGAAGACAAAGAAAAAATTTAACACTTTTTAACGACATTCCATGAATGATTATGTTCGTTCTCAAAAGTATGCACCAACGAGGTATCGATTTAATAACTAAACTCCTTGAATCTTTGATTCCTTACTGCACATTTATAAAACACTAGTGGCACCCTCACGGCTTTGTCCGTAGTAGCTTTCACAAGGTGGCCAGGTTAGGTTTCCGCCAACTGTAGAGATAAATTCTTATAAGACCTTAAAAATCCCTAAAAGAGACGTTCTTTTACGGCATTCCAACAAAAGTAAAAACTGCAAAGAAAAGGTGGGGGGGGGGGGGGGGGGGGAGGGGGGATACCGATTAATTATTTACTGTAACGTAACTGCAATTTGTTGTTTACCATCTGTAATAAACTCAATTTTAAAGGATACACTGTCCATAACGGTAATTGTTTGTATTTTATGTGAATTTATTTTAATCATATCAATTTGACGCAAGCAAAGTTAAGACACTAGCGTTGCCAGGCTTGTTCAACTGTCACAAACTTTGTTATAAATGTAATCTTTGTCCAAAATTCTGTGCAATAATTGTGTCGCAAAAATCAGATACTTGTTCAAAATTTATTTAAAAGTTGTCTTCAGAGCCTAAGATATGTGCATTTTGTGTTGTATTTGCATTTAAAAGCATTCTTTGTGTTACTAAAGCAAGAAATTCCAATCATTAAATTTTATTACACCCCCAAATGAATGTGGAGTGTTTTTGTTTTTTTTTTTCCGACTCCATCACATGTGGATAAGTGCCTAAGAACGTATAGACATGCGAAATATCCATTTTGACGATTCCCGAGTTAGTTACAACGAGTTTTCTCGTGACGTCTGTATGTACGTATGTATGTATGTGCGTATCTGCGGACGTGCGTAAGTGCGGATGTGCGTATGTGCGTATGTATGTCGCATAACTCAAGAACGGTGTGTCCTATAAAGTTGAAATTTGGTACGTAGACTCCTAGTGGAGTCTAGTTGTGCACCTCCTCTTTTGGTTGCATTCGGGTGTTTCTAAGGATGTCTTTTACCCCTTTTTGGGGGGAAATCATTATTAATTTCGATGTAAACTCAAGTGGTGTTACAATTTGGCGGACACTTGGCGATATAAAGCCAGTCTTTTGGTCGCCAAGTTTTGTCGCCAACTTGGCAACAAATTTGGCGATTTTTCTTTTTTTTTTTTTTGTTTTTTTTTAAAATCTGGTTTCAATTTGGAAACTGTTGGTGATATTTAGAGAGAAAACTATTGAATCACATGCAAGTTACCAATAATGGGAAAATGACATCAAATTGGAATAAAAGGAAGTCGCGTGAGGCACACATCAACTCGGTTAATTATTAACTTCAGTTCATAACTCAAATTGCTCTTTTCGTTAACTCGGTTTACATTTTAAAAGGTTATTACTGCTAATTGCACTGGAAATTCAAATTATGCACTGCACAGAATTTTCAATACTTATTTGTCATAGACTAATAATAAGAGTAGACCGAGCTATGGCAACCCTTTTGCTGCTCATAAACCAAACCATGTGACTGGTGGATATCCTAGCAACAGCGGGCGTTAATCGTAGCAGACGATCAACGCCAGCGCGAAAAAAAAATAAATAGAATTGATGGAACACGGAAGAATGATCTTTTATGGAGTCCGATTTGTAAATTTGTTATTCTAAGTTGTAAATATTTTGTTAATATAGTGAGTTTTTCGTTTAGATAGTATTGTGCATTTTCTTTAGTCAATTTCAATAACTCTCTAAGCAATAAAAGATGCAAGCGACCAAGAAGAATCGGCAAACGGTAAGATTTTTACCTACAGTTTCAATTTAAGATACCGATTAGTACATTTTTGCGTTAACGCAAAACGTTTACGCCATTTCGTTCACGCCAACGCTGACAGCTCCAAATGAAATAAAAGTTACCGAAAACTGATCAAAAACTATTACTAATGTCAAAATAATGCATAACTAAAAGAAAAACAGTTCAATCTCTGCACCTGGAAGTTTTTTTTAATGAAAACACATTGTCTTAAAATACATGTCGAGTGCCAAACTATAGATAATGCTGCCATCTAGCAACCATGCTGCCAAAGTCTTCGCCAAGCCCTTCCACTAGTCACATGATACATCTATGAACCAATTTTCTTTATCAGCAAGAATGAGAAAGCTCGGTCTACTCTTATTATTAGTATATGTTATTTGTATAAAAATATTTTTTTTGAGCAATCACGATTGCTTATTGCTTTCATTTGACTGTCCTTGGCGTTGTGGTTCCTTTTTCAGCTTGGACCAGGCCTGCAGCACCACCGTCCACCGGCGGCGGCGCGGCTGGTCCTGAGCACTGTCCCCCGGAATACACTTTTGCTGGGCGGTGGCGTCCATGTCCTACACACGCATGCGCATGCACATTCGCCTACCCGCGCACGCCTTTACACACATACACACGCCTACATGCGCACACGTAAGCCTACACACATACACACGCCTACTTGCACACACGTAAGCCTACACACACACACACACAACTATATACACGTAAGCACCCAGGAGAGGGACATGCTTGGGCGGGGAAGCCATTTCTAGAAACAATAACTCTAACCAGTAGAGTCTTGTCGCAACTCGTGATTGCGAAAAACATAATTTAAATTCAAAGTTTCGGAATTCAAATTAGAGTTATTTTTTTTTTATTTTATTTATTGATTGATTTATACAGGGTCAAAAAACATGAATTGGTTTGGTTGGAATGGAAAGGTTTACCTGAATTGGTCGCAGAGAAAATCTGATAGCTTCAAGGGTGGATGCAAGGGAGGAACGATGGGACGATCGTCCCTTCCTTGAGAAACTCTTCACTAAAAAATTTTGACATTGAAGTTCAAAAAACGCCTATTTAGACGATCTTTGAAAATGTTAAAGGTAGGAGAAGAAAGATTTGAGACTTTTACACTTTTGATGTTTCTCTAGAAAAATTTCTGGATCCGCCCTTGGATAGTTTCGTCGGTGGAACGTCAGACTTTAAAACGAATGGTCCAGAGAACAAGTCCCTGTTTGTTGAGTCTGTCTTCATAGCATTTTTGGAAAAACAACTTTGCGTGAAGCTCATTTTGTATATTACATAATATTACACCACGTATTACGTAAGGCATTAAAATTAATGCAACAGGAATGCTGTTTGCAAGTATGTTAATTTTTCCATATGGTGTTTAACAGCAGGGTTAGAAATTTCGAGCGCGAATACATCCCGCGGGTCAACTTAGTCAGCTACTAAAACTTTGAGTTGTAATATTCAACACACAAATTATTCTTCATGTTACTTTTATTTGCGAATGAAAATATTCTTTATGTTATTTCAGTCTCCTTTTAAATGTTTTATTTTAAAATTTCCAAAACCAAGAATGCAATTTAAAATATTAAATCAGAGTTATCATACTTATATTCAGGTGCTAATATGCTGTCAGATACTGTAATTACAACTACTGCACCAAATGCTCCTTTAGCAATTCATTTTAAACTGGATACTTTAGTAGAAAGAGCGGTTCCTCAATGAGGTGTAAAACAAGCGAAAAAATACTAAGTCACCTGGAAGGGGGAGCGTTTGAAGAGTCTATAAAGGGTCTTTGGAGGAAGGAATGGAAAAGAACGGAATAGATTGTCATCTTCCTACTTGGGTGGCTTGCAGGGAAAATTGACTGGTAGCTAAAATAGCATTTTAACCTAAGTATCGTTAGGAGCACGCAATGGAAATCGAGGAAAAAAAGAACAGAACATTTAAGGCTGCTTTATTTGGAAGATTCAGCATATTCTACTGAGTTATAATGCAAACTGGAATGATTAAATGAGTTCAGATTTTTAGTTTATTATGAGCGAAGAGTGAAAGTATAATTTTCCTGTAGTTTCAGCAGTAAATGAGCGTAATTTGGCTCTGGAATGATCAACTCTTTGAAAGATAATTAGAACTAGGCTCACAGATTGCACAGAAGAAGCATCTTCCATTACCTTGAGGAAATTTATAAATTTGTTTTGTTTTGTTATAACCGATGTGCGAAAAGCGATTAAACGTTTCAGGATATTTCTATTATCTCTACAAATATGTGAACTTATGTCTATAAAATATGAAATGCGATGAGGTGCTAACGCAGTCAAAATTTTCTCCTGGGGGGGGGGGAGGTTAGGGGGTCTGTAAAATACTTAAAATACTATCCTAGGATAGGCAAGAGCGCTTACAGTCAAATGTTTCGATAGTAAACCTCAAAAGCACCAGAACCCAGTCAAAAACTCATAATTTTTAATGGATCACATTTAACTACACTACGAGGCACTCCCTCCCCCCTTGCTGATTCTCATCTAAATGTATCTCCTGAATACAAGTAAGACCATCGTTTTCTCCTATCACGTCAAATATTTTGAAAATGGTGCTCCCTCCCTTACATTTTTTTTTTTCTAGTTTTTGACAATTTTGTAGCTAAAGAGTGCTTTTTTTTTAAAGGTATAGAACTTTAAGTCGGGAACGCTATTTGATCTGTGGGCCATTTTGATAGTTGTCACTTGTTTTGTGTTTAGTTTGGTTTGCCATTTCATCATGAATAGACAACAGGACGGTGCAACACCACACAGCGCGTGTCACAATTGTGAAACAAACTTTAGGTGAACGAATAATTTCGCTTAATGAACCCGTGAATTGGCCTGTGAGATCATGCGATTTAACTACGCTGGTGTATTTTTTGTGGGGCTGTGTGAAGTCTCAGTTCTACACCGATAAGCCACAGATGATTGACGCCTAGGACAAGAACATTCGCCACATATCACTCACATTCGGCCCCCATTGCTGCAAAAAGTAATAGAAAATTGAACTTCCCGATTAGACATTCTCCAAGCCAGCCGAAGTGGCCATATACCAGAAATCACATTTAAATAAAGATGGCAAAGAATAATCTTTCGAAAAAAGCCAAATTCATGGCGATTTATATCATTTAACGGTGTTTTATTTGAACCTAAAGTTCTGTACCTCTAAAAAAAACACACCCTTTATTACAGTCGGGCCACGATTTACCGAAATCATACACTGTAAAAACGATTCAGGAACGTTCCTGGGAAATAATAGGCAGCTGATGTGCCCAATTTCTGCCAGTAACGTATCTTGCAAAAACAAGGAACGTTTTTCGCTGAAATTCAGTAACCTTTCGGACATTATCCTGGCTGCCTACTGAAAAATTCAGAGATATTCCCGTTAAAAGATACGTTATTCGTGAAAAACATGCGTTATAGCGCAAGTCCATTGTACCCCCCCCCCCCCGCCTTCCCCATGAGCCCCTCAACGTCCTCCGAATGCTCATGCTTTTGAACTTTGCATCTGTCTAGCCTATCAGAAGAGTGTTCATGGTTTGTACAATGCTCTCTTTCTCTCCGAATAAAAATAATGGCTATGAAACTGTCGAAAACTGGAAAAAAATGTGGAGTACCACTTCTAAAAAGTTGGATGTGATGGGGGGGGGGGGGGCGTTAATTAGGCCTTTCAATTTAGGTGTAATTTTACGTAAGAAACAGCAAGAATTATATCAGAAGCATTTTGTAGTTTTTTTTTTTTTTTTCACTGTTCAGAAAAAAAAATGCTTTTTATATAACTTCCAGTAATATTTATTATTTTTAACCTGTATGTAAGTTATTCTATTGCTCTTATAGCGTTGGTACTCAATATCAAAATTTCGTTCGTGAAAGTTTGTTTTGCATGCGAGATAAACTGCAGTAGAAGCAAAGCTTCGGTTCCTAACTGATCGTGTGCGTGCGAAAGGAGTCAAAACTACTGTTGTATTTACACGCACACAACAGAAATACGCGGTATGATCAAGGCTTCACTCGATACGCCTCTTATCAGGCTCTTTTATTCCTCAAAAGATCAAAGGCGCCGACTTACCCGCAAGCAGAGTTGGGCAAATTTTAAATGCATTGACAATTAAAGATTAACAATTGATTAATTGGTAAACGTAACAACAACTAACAATTGATCAATTGTAATTGTGGAAAATTGCAATTAACAATTAATTAATTGTTAATTGTAGTTTACTACAGTTAACAATTAATTGTTAGTTGTAGTTTACCACAGTTAACAATTAATTAACTGTTAATTGTAGTTTACTACAATTAACAATTGTCGATTGTTCTGTGAATTTTAATTAAAACCAACTCATAAAAAAATTACTGGTTTTGTACAATATATTCTACAGACGACAGTCTACCTGGGACGTGGAAGCTAAACGGGTACCATATTACTATCTACTATTTAAATATATATGTAAGCACACGACAAATAAAATATCAATAAAATATCAGTAACTTTCAGTAAGTTACCGTCCAATAGCCAGGGCTAGAGCCCCTTGAAAAAGACAGGCTGACTTATCCGACATTTTGGTTCCAAGACAGAATTGGGTCCAACCTCGTTTCTAGTATTTATAAATACGTCATAATATTCGCTGGTTGCTAAGTCGTAAAATAATTGATGATAAGTTGAGTAAAATGTCACTTTAGGTAAATTTTGAAAGATAACTTCGTTTACAAATTCAGCTAAAATGTATCGGGAAATGTTTACGGTAATAAACCTCATTTTCATACCTTATTTGTTTTTAATTTGTATTAATTAAATTGTATTCATCCACAGAATAAAATAATCAAACATCAATCGGGCAACACACCTAAAGTTTGGACACCAGTTTTCTGCAATGAGGCTTTTGTACAAATGTTTATTTTTTTCGCCCGATAATTTTGGAACCAAAATGTCGGATAAGTCAGCTCCCCTTATATAGGAGCCTTAGCCAGGGCTAAAGCAGAAATATATGAAATACTCAAGTTGAACCGAACCATTGCTTCGGTCACTCGTCTGGTCTGCGCTAATTCTATATTAGCTACCAGTTTATTTGGCACTCTTGTCCTCCTTAAGAAAATTTTCATCTCCAACTCCGGTGTCTTCTTCTGTCGGGCTAATGCATGCTAATAAGCACGAAACTGCCGTCCTTGGCTGGAAATGACTGAGCTGGCTTTATATTTCATGTACAGTCATAGAAAAAAAAACGAAACACTCGATCGTATTCAAAGACTATTGACACTACAGACACGTGAGAGGTGTCATTGTTTCAGAAATAAAAAGTTCTACAAAATTATGTTAAAAAATTGTTGTTAAGGGGTCGTCTTCATATTAAAACGAGCATCAACTTCAAATTTTTCAATCAGAACCCCCTTTTTTTATCACATATTTGTGATCAGCATCCTTTTTTAACTTTGCATGCAAAGTTTTGTTTAATTCGATCCAGCCGTTACTTCAGAATCGAGTTTTGAAAAATTCCTCTCGTAATGTTAAAACGTATTTTGATATTTTTACTCATAACACAAAAACTAGATTAGGCACGGCAAAGATCGTTTTTTTGTATCAAAATATGAATCGACCCAATAATAAAAACGCCCTTTACAACATCTAAAATGTAATTTTAATTTTTTTATGAATTATTTTAATACTTTTTGAAAAAAATATGATTTGAAACCATATTAAATTTTAACAGAAAAACAATCTAGAAGAGCTTTTGTGCGGGAATCCAAAATTTGAGCTGAAAATATTCAGTAGTTTTTGCACTATGCTTAAAACTTCATTTTTTCTTACTTTAGGGGACCGTATACTTTTTTAAAACAGAAATTATGAAAGTTGGTTTCTTCGTAAAAAAAGAAAAAAAAATGTTCAACAAAATAAGCAAACCAATTATAACGTGGTTTTTCTACATTAGAGTTACGTCTATGAATTTTTTAAATGCATAAATTCATTCGTTGTCCCAGCAGAAAAACAACACAATATTGCAACCGTCAGTTTTTTGTGGATATCATTCGAACGTCAATGGGTAAATAATGCGAAACACTACTTCATTGTTTAATAAAAGAATATTTTACAGAAATTTTTTGATTAAAAGAAACACTTAAAATACTTCTGTTTTTTTTTTTTTTTTTTTTTTTTTTTTTTTTTTCTTGGAATAGACAGTGTAGAATTAATGACTCTTCCCGGTAATAATTTGCTAAAAGGAAAAATTATTGCGTTGTCTAAATCGGGAAAAAGCACTTGAAAAATAGCCGACAGTATGAAGTTTCGCCTTTAACAGTATCCAGATGGGTCAATAGGTAATATTTGCTCTTAGATAAGTTTACTGGTTTTTAGGAATTATTATTATTATTTTTTGTAAAGTATTTGAATTATTTTCAATGTGGTAGGAGAGGGAATTTTAGTAGCAGTAGAGGACCGCGTGCTTTGAGCCTCATTCTGCACGATTGTAGTAGTTGTAGCTAATTGTGAACTTTTTTTTAACAAAACATTAATTTGCATGTTAGATGAAGTTGAATTTTTGTCTATTCTTAATTATAATTTAAATACTTTTTTTTTCTATTTATTTTCTCGGTCATTTTCCGTGCATTTCACATTAAAACTATTCTCGCAAGACAAAGATAAAATTTCAATTTTTTTTTTGAGCAATCACGATTGCTTATTGCTTTCATTTGACTGTTTTGATGTCCTATCATTTTATTTTCCCACCGCCACCCTCCGCACCGTCACCGTCGACCGGGTCCTCCAGATGCTGCTCCTATAGCGAAAGCCCGTCTCCAGGTTGCATCCATGTCCTACACACACGCGCATACATACACAACTACACACACACAAACACACATACACCTAACACACATACACACAACTACCCACACATTCATGCCTGCACACAGACTCAAACACATATGCCTACGCACACATACACATACCCCCCCCCCACACACACACATTCATACACACAACTACCCACACACTTATGCCAGCACACAGACAAACACACATACCCCTATACACAAACACACATACCCCCCGCACACAAACACACACGCCTACATACACACACTCGTGATTGCGAAAAACATAATTTGAATTCAAGATGTCAAAATCCATTTTTTTTTTTTTTTTTTTTTAATAACGTGGAAAAATATCGACCAAAAAAAAAAAAAGAGTTGTAAGAAATTATTGTTATCAACTACTAGATGCCTATCTTATTAAATGCATGTTTTTCAGAATCCAATATCTGAATATTCGGCTCCACCGTTATGACACTGGCACTCTAATTCAACTTTCTGATTTTATTCTTTAAGCAAACAACGGGCCACATGGAAGAGCTGCGAGGGCTGAATATAGCCCGCGTCTCCACTGTGGTCTGGTTATCCCACTCGATGGCTGCAGAGGGTCCTAATAATGAGCACAACAGCCTTGCACCGAAGATCTGGATTAACCGAACAATGAAGCAAGTGTCATGTCATTGAAGCCGAGAGTGCCTAAAAACTGGTGGATGAAGAAAATGTATCTCGCCAGTGAGATGCCGTAAACATACAGCAAATAAATATACTTTACCTACCAGTTTATTCGCACTCTTAGCTTCAATGAGGTGACTTCTGCATCCCGCACGATTAGTTTCGATTCCAGTCTACGAAATCTGTAGCAAGGACGAAATTGGAGTCTCTGGATAATGCTTCATGTAGTATTGCTATAGCTGCGCCAGCCTACAGCCTCACACTATAGGAGATGTTCATTTGCAAGTATATAGTACGCGATACAAAATCAAATAATACTAAGCTTTGTTTGCATCTGCTAAGTTACAAAATCGGAGAAATGACAAGAAGTCTGATTTCGGTTCACCTTGGTTTAAGCTAAAATAACTTTTGTCTTTTTAAATCACGGGTTGGACCATGTCGAAACTTGTTGCTAGAAATAGCATTGGGAAATTACTTTCCTAAATTGTTTTTGAGAGTCATTACATGTTTAACTTAAACCGCCAATTGTGTTATGCTTTTTTAATATTACCACGCATTATGATCTTCCGCATCAAATTTGGATTTGAAACAAATTCTCTTTTTTTTTATTACAAAAAAGCCGCTAAAACAATTACCGTGTTTGTCCACTGTGTTAATTTATATAATCAAATTTTTACCAAATAAAGTTCGAGTATGAACAGTTTGCTCATTAACGGGTATTTATATTCTTCTGTTTCTGTTTTATTTTTCAGATTGATGCTTCGTTCATTTTATGTATATAGAGCAAATTTTCACGGAATAAATAAACCTTGCTTCTCTCGTGTCTCCAATTTATTTAATGCAGCAACTTCCCACGTTGTGCGGTACATTTTTTATATTTTTGTGTGCGATGGCCCAAACTTCTGCCGATGTTCTGCGAAATTAAAAACGCGCAATTCCAATTGACATCAAAAGACTTTCTATTCATTCCAAAATAAACCTGTAACATAGGTGCAATACATTTATCAAACATATTCGCATCATGATTCTAGGTATAAGGTTTGATATTTACATTTCTTTGAGGCTAATTTGCTGAATGTTTATATAAGCAATCCAATAGGCTCATATTAGAAAAGGCAAAAAGTTCCATTAATTTTAATTTGTCCTTATTCGATTTACTAAACAACGATCTATACGATGGACCAGTCAAACCCGGTCCATCATTCTTAGGTTAATCCTGATAGACAAAAATCTGTAAATATTTTAACTTTTTTTTTCAAAAAAAAAAAGTTTTCGACCGTAAATCGCTTTTTGGCGCAACATTATCGGCCCAAAATGTTTCGAATTACGGAAAAAGAGAGAATTTCAAAAGATCATGAATTGAGTTGGATAATCTCGATCTTTTCTTTGTTTACATTCCGTTACTTGATAAGCCGTGACCTTGAAAGAAGCGTTTTCAATGTGGTGACGGTCCCTAAAACGTTTTTCGTTAATAACTCCTGTTCTACTGCACGAAATGCAGTGAAATTTCGTACCCTGGCTGTATTTTGCGGTCTAAACATATTTATGTAGTAAAAAATAGGGGTTCCCATTTGAAAATCAAGAGTTGGTGCTCGTTTTGCTTTGTATATTGTCCCTTATCAAAATTTTACCAACGTAGTTTTAAAGAAGACTTTAAACCAAGTCGGATGACACCTTTCTTTCCTTTCTAGCATGTATAATGGCCGAATAATTAAAAGTGTTTCGTTTTTTTTTCTATGACTGTACCAGTAACTTTAACAAGCAATAAATTATTTACTGCAGCATATGGGTTTTCTCAAAATATCTTATGGCTCCAGCAAAATATTCTCAAAAAAGGTATATTTCAATTAAAAATCAAATTTTTTTTCCGTACTAGTAAAAGTCTGAAGAACATCTAAGGGAAAATACAGAAATGCATCTTAATTACAAGATTAAAAAAAAAATTAATTTGAATTTTGACATCTGGAATTCAAATTATGTTTTTCGTAATACTATAGTGTGTGTATGCAGGCGTGTGTGTTTGTGTCTGTGTGCAGGCATGAGTGTGTGTATGTGTGTGTATGTATATTTGTGTGTAGGTATGTGTGTGTGTATGTATGCGCGTGGGTGTGTAAGTGTGTGTGTCTATGTGTATGTATGTATGTGTGTGTAGGTGTGTGTATGTATGCGCGTGTGTGTAAGATGTGGACGCAACCTGGTGACGGTTTTCGCTAGAGGAGCAGCATCGTGAGGCCGGTCATCGGTGGTGGTGCAGAGGGAGGCGGGGGGGGGGGAACAAAACAGTCAAATGAGATCAATAAGCTATGTGATTGCTCAAAAAAAAAAAAAAAAAAAAAAAATAAATAAATAAACAGAGCGGTCTCTGAGGTCTTACGTTCCCTGTTATGTCCTTCTTTCTGATTTCCCCTGTTACAAGTTAAACTATGAAATAATGATTTGCACAATTTTAAAACACTTAATTAATACACAAACATTTACATGTGGAAAAAACTTGCCAAGACGAGAATAGTTCACGCGACGAGCGAGCAATCAACACTGAACGAAAATACGAATTCGAATAATATTTTGAACTCTGTGCGCAGCGCTGTACCTATTGATACATTAAGTTAATTGTTAGTTTTAATTGTTTCATAAAACAATTTTAAAAATTAATTGCAATTATTTTAATTCTGAAAATCGATTAACTTACATTAATCTAATTAAATTAATTGCAAAGTACAATTAATATTTTAATGGCAATTAATTTAATTCAATTACTTTTTTAATCAATTAAGGCAATTTGAAAAATAATTGATTAATGCCCAACACTGCGCATTGACCCAAAAAATTTTAAAACAACTAAACACTGTTGTCATATCTACGCATTAAAGAAATATTACTTCTAACGCGCGTGTACGAGCTGGGGAAAGGACGCACATGCGAACAATTTTTTTTTTTCATTTCTTTATTTTTTAGGAAATATTATCGATTTTTGAAAACAAAAATGTCCCCATGATTAGTAGAAGAGCCTTTTCTTTATGTTATGTATTTTTTTTTTTTTTTTTTGAGATTTTTTAAAAAAGGATTTTTTTACTTTTTGGGATTTTTGAAAATTTTTTCAATTGTTCACGTATGTTTCTACGGGGGCACACGTGAACAAACCTGTGGCGCTTATGAAGAAGATTAACAAAACAGGACTATCATCATATTTTACAATATAACTCTTTAATACGAAGCATATAACTGTCCCATTTGGCCGTTGTTTTGCTCAATTTTACAAATCAAAAACTAGATTTTAGAACTTACCAAGACAAACAGATCATCTTCATACGGTTGAGTGTCGAGCAGGGTTGCCAGACGTCCGGATTTCAAGGGACAGTCCCGTATTTTGAAAAATTGTCCCGCATCCCAGGAAATTTCCATAGGGGATGACTAAAGTCCCGTTGTCTAGCTGATAACAATATTTTACAGAACGAGACATTATTTTAAGGTAAAAAAATAAAGTTAAATGAAAACTGTGACTAAACTAATTAGCACCTGTTCCTATCAACGTCGATCTGTATACTGAACTTGGTTCTATTGCTTGATTTATTTTATAACTTAGAGTTATAACCTTCGAAAGTGTACTCACGAATAAACATACTGAGAGGAATCTTTCGAAAGCTATTAAAACATGATTTTTATCACCCCTTGAAAATACACCATAACCAGTAATTGCCCTTAACCACAAAAACCCCTTTCACTCTCAGAAGCCTGTCCCGAATTTACTGTTGTTAAATCTGGCAACCCTGGTGTCGAGTGATTGTTTCTAAAAAACAAAATAAATAAGCATATAATAATGATAATAACAATTCCGAAACGGTCGGAGAGCAAGCAACCATTTTCATTTCGTTTGCACCAGCATCGGAACGAGTTCCATAGGCATGCGCGCCACCCATATGGGTAACTAAACGTGCTTCTCTGGAGTTTCTCTCGCGTACAAGAGAAACTTTCATGATTTTTTCTTAGATTTCACGATTAGTATTTAAGAGAGATACACGTAACTCGCATATTAAAGTGTAAAATAATGAATTTTACTGGTAATTAAATGAAAAGTAGTTTTATTTCCTATAATAAATATACCTTCACACAAAATGTTTCTTAAATTGTGTTCCGCGGAACCCCAGAGTTCCATGGCGATAACTCGAGGGTTCTGCGAAACTTGTATTCTTTCTTTTAGTTAATATTAGTCAAATACAAATCGGTAAAAAATATGGTTTCAATGGAGCATTAATCAGCATTTTCCAATTGAATAGTAGCAGATAAAGTATCAACATTAATTAAAGGGCGCCCATATGCAAAATTTTAAGGGGGGGGGGGTGCTCAAAAATTTTCCACTTGGTTTAGCAGAATATTTTCCTTATGGAAACCGATTTCAGTACAGATTAGAGCTTTAAAATTTGACATTTTTAATAACTTATTCATTAATGGCTGGAAAAGAAATTTTTATAAATTTTTGCAAAGAAAAAAGCACTAAAAGCAAGTAAGTTCTCATTGTTATTGGAGAGGGCTTGAGTCCCCAATTGCCCCCCGATATGTACGCCCTTGCATTAATTATGGGTTACAAATCAAATTTTTGTCAGTGTACGACCTTCGACTTTATATGTACCAGAAAATGAAACTTTTATTGAAGATTCGCCTGATTTATCATTCCAAAAGAAGTGAAAATAATACTGTTATTGGAGTTTTGGTGCAGGCCACTATTCAAGGGGTGCTGATCTATCCGACATTTTGGTTCCAAAACTGTCGGGTGGTATAATTAGTATTTGTACTAAAACCTCGTTGTAGAAAAGTGGTGCTCAAGCTACAGATGTGTTGCCTGATGGATGTTTGAATTTTTGATTCTGTAAATAGAGAAGATTTAATTAATATAAATTAAAAACAAATACTTTGTGAAAAGGAGGTTCATTACAGTAAACATTTTGCAATACATTTTTGCTGAATCTGCTTACAAAGTTATCGTTTTAGATTTTCTTTATATATATATATATATATATATATATATATATATATATATATATATATATATTAGTGACAATTTACTCAACTTATCAATTTTTTTACGACATAGCAACCAGCGAACATCGTAACGTAATTATGAAGACTAGAAACAGGGTTGGTTATAAAACCGTCTTGGGACCAAAATGTCGGATAAATCGGCATGTCTCTTTTAAGGGGGGTTCTGGTTTGAAGTAGCAGACAATTTAAATTGAACGTTAGGGTGAGAAAAAGCAATGGTACCTACTGGTTGCCTCTTTACACATTCTGTCCTTCTGTATGTCTCCTATTACATTGTACAATCTAATGATTGTTGGCTTTATTATTGTTGGATGTAGCTGAGTGTATTGTCTGTTTGTGTCACTTTGTTTATTTGCTACCACTATTAAATGGTGTATAGCTGTGTACCCTGCGTAATGTGTGTGTGTGTATCTCTCTCTCTCTCTATATATATATATGTATATATGTGTGTGTGTGTGTATGTGATTTTTATTATTTTTCTTATTAATCTTTACGTGAGTTTAAAATTGTGTAAGCAAAATTCCTGTCTGTCGGATTATGATTTCATGTATTGCATGCATTATGTACGACATATTCAATATATCAACTCACAGATTAACACAGCTGTCTGTATGGCCTCATCCAACCGTTTAAACTACACATAGTGTAGGTGCGAGGCGGGGGCCCTGGAGTGTTGTGTTATATTCATAATGGCTTCATACGATCTATCTTTCTCCATCTGTGAAGACTCTTCAAGCAACCAAATGGCTTCTTTTACTACGATCTCCCTAGCGCGTCACGAGGAGGATTTGCTTGCAGCACTTTATTCTCACTACAGTTCCTACACAGCTTGTTAAGGAAAGTAACTTATATATTTAAGCAAGAATCTTTGAATATTACTGGTGGTTAAGTGTAGAATATCGAAAGGTGAAATTTGATTTAGTATATGTAATGTTGTTTTTCGGCCTCTATACTCAACACTACTTCGCAAGTTCGCTTTTTGGTACCACGCAATTACTGTCTGACTACGGATTGTATGGAAAGATAAACATCCGTTTTACAGCAGGAAATGGACGAATCTATTATTTTTTTTTACCGATGCCAGCTTTTTCAGAAGCAGTCTCTTTCAAATGAGCGGAATACGCGCATCAATTTTTTACTTTTCCACCTTATTCACAAAGACTCGTCTTATCTGGACGTTTGAAAATTCCATAGAATCCGTGGTTGGACAGTAGGAGGTGGGGAAAAAAATCAAAACCCAAACAATTGGTTTATTATAATCTAAGTGTCTACTTATTTAATTATTTCGTGAGCAGGACCAGTAACATCCAACCTAAGAATCAATTTCTAAGTGCTACGTGTCAAGTGGGTCGTGGTGGCCTGATCGGTAAGGCATCGGACATGTGACCAGAGCGTCTCGGGTTCGATCCTCGATGGTAGAAGATCCACCCACGTCATTAATGGTGACTGGGCGATGTTAAATATGCTCGTGGTCACAATGTCCTCCAAGTGAAACGATACCTCTGGGGGTGCTACACCAGAAAGTTATTCGGTTCTGGTCTGGTTCTAAATTATCGAGTTGTCCGTAGATGGTGCTGCCATCTATTGTGTTGTCTGAGTCAAATTGGACTTCTACCTAGAAATAGGCGCTCGTTTAAAACGGAAGTCCTTACCCCTCTGCTTTAAAATCGTGTAGCATCGCTACTCTCGATTACACGGGCTCCCGAGTGGCGTAAGTAACAACAACAACGTGTCAAGTAACTATCTAAAGCGGTTTTTCTTTTTGTTTTTGAGCAATCACGATTGCTTATTGTTCTCACTTGACTGTTTTGAATTCCTATTATTTTATTTTCCCACCAGCACACTCTGCCAGCACCACCGTCGACCGGCCTAACGATGCTGCTCCTCTTGCGGAAACCGTCTCCAGGCTGCGTCCATATCCTACACACACACGCATACACACACACGCCTACACTCACATGCACACTCATGCCTGCGCTCAGACACAAACACACACTTATACACACACACGCCTACACTAACATACACACACTCATGCCTGCGCACAGACACAAACACACACTTATACACACACTCATGCCTGCACACAGACACAAACACATATGCGTTTAAAACGGAAGCCATTACCCCTCTGCCTTAAAATCGTGTAGCATCGCTACTCAATTACTCGGGCTCCCGAGTGGTAGAAGTAAAAAAATACAACGTGCCAAGTAACTATCTAAAGCGGTTTTTTCTCTTCTTTTTTTTTTGAGCAATCACGATTGCTTATTGCTCTCACTTGACTGTTTTGATGTGCTATCATTTTATTTTCCCGCCAGCACCCTCTGCAGCATCACCGTCGACCGGCTCCCACGATGCTGCTCCTATAGCGAAAACCGTCTCCAGGTTGCATCCTTATGCTACACACACGCGCATACATACACAACTACACACACGCACACACACTCATACACACATATACACACAAACACAAACACACACAAAAGCACATACACACACAAAAGCACATACACACACACAAGCACATACACACACATACACACAACTACCCACACATTCATGCCTGCACACAGACAAAAACACACATGTCATACACATACCCCCTACACACAAACACACATACCCCCACACACAAACACACACGCCTACATACACACACTCGTGATTGCGAAAAACATAATTTGAATTCAAGATGTCAAAATTCAAATTGATTCTTTTTTTGAGCAATCACAATTGCTTATTGTTCTCACTTGACTGTTCTGAATTCCTATCATTTTATTTTCCCACCAGCACCCTCTGCCAGCACCACCGTCGACCGGCCTAACGATGCTGCTCCTCTTGCGAAAACCGTCTCCACAGGCTACTTCCATATCCTACACACCCACGCATACACACACATGTCTACACTCACATACACAAACTCATGCCTGCACACAGACACAAACACATATGCCTACATACACACACACACAGACGAACGCCTACACACACACGCGCGTACACACAGCACTGCATACACAACACGTACACACATGCATACATACACACATACACACGCACCCACACACATGCATACAAACACACATACACACGCACCCACACACATGCGCCTACACAAACACACACGCGCATTCATACGCACACACGCTTGTGATTGTTGCCAAAAATTCAAATTAATATATATATATATATATATATATATATATATATATATATATATATATATATATATATATATATATATATATATATATATATATATATATATATATATAGCAATCACGATTGCTTATTGTTCTCATTTGACTGTTTTTGACGTTCCTATCATTTTATTTTCCCACCGCCACCTTCTGCAGCACCACCGTCGACCGGGTCCTCACGATGCTGCACCTGTAGCGAAAGCCGTCTCCCGGTTGCACCCATGTCCTACACACACGTGCATACATACACAACTACACACACACACAAACACATACACACACACATAAACACAACAGACACAAACACACATGCTTGCACACACATACAGATACCCCCTATACACAAACACACATACCCCCCACACACAAACACACACGCTTACATACACACATGATTGCGAAAAACATAATTTGAATTCAAAATTTAAAAATTCAAATTAATTTTTTTTTTTTTTTTTTTTTTTTTTGACTTCTGAAAAATGATATGTTTACGACTGATTATTTATTAGAAAACTAAAATTGCTTCGTGACAGTTACACGATAGCACAACTAGCTTTATCACAACAGCTTCCAATAGAAAATTTTAACTAAGTAGGTACTTTCTTATTGACCTACGCAGTTTTAAAATAGCAGAAAATCAAATTTTGAGCGTCAGTGAGAGAGAAGCTAATGATCTTCCGTTCACGATAACGTCACACGATAAACCTTTCAATCTAATCGAGCCCCTTGAAAAGGACAGGCTGGCTTGGCTGACATTTTGGTTCCAAGACAGAATTGGATCCAAAACTCATTTCTAGTATTTATAAATACTTTGTAATATTCGCTGGTAGCTATGTCCTAAAACAATTGATGATAAGTTCAGTAAATTGTCACGTAAGGTGAATCTAGAAAGACAATTTAGTTCACAAATTCAACAAAAATGTATTAGGAAGTGTTTACTGTAATAAACCTCATTTTCTTACCTTATTTATTTTTAACTTGTATTAATTAAATCGTCTTCATCTATAAAATAAAATTATTAAACATCAATAAGGTAACGCATCTACAGCTTTAGGGCCGTGGTAACCTGATCGGTAGAGTGTCGGATTCGGGGCCGGAGGGTCCTGCGTTCGAACCTCGATGGTCGAAGATCCCCCGTCGTCATTAAAGGGGACTGGGCGACGTTAAATATGCTCGTGGTCTCAATGTCCTCCAAGTGAAACGATACCTCTGGGGGTGTAGCACCAGGTAGCTATTAGCTCCTGGTCTAGTTCTAAATTCTCATTAACTGTCGATCCGGTGATGGTGCTGCCATCTATTGGTATAAAAAAATAATGGAGGCAAGGCACTTAATATGCAGTCCTCGACATAAATACAGTTGTAGTCAGTTGTGACTCGGAATCGAAAATCGAAATCTACAGCTTTGCCACCAGTTTAATGCAATGAGGCTTTTGTACAAATACTATTTTTTTTTCGCCCAACAAGTTTGGAATCAAAATGTCGGATAAGTCAGCTCCCCTTATACAGGGGCTTTAATTCGTAACGGACAGTCTTTCTCTATCTGGAAAGATGAAAACAAATAGTCTCCTTAGCACACGGTAAGGGAGACTAGCGTGAAACGAGCTATGATTTTTGTATGATGATAACATATCGGCAATGTAACTTTTATATTTAAGCAAGGAGCTTTAAATATTACTGGTGGTTAAGGGTACAATATAGACACAGTGAAATTTGATTTTAAATGCGTAGTATGTTTTTCACTGTATTCCTTCGTAAATTGCTTTTTTTTTTTTTGTACCAAACAAGAAAAAAGAGAGAAAAAAATGAAAACATTGACAATATATTTTCAGTAATCTGAGTGTCCAGTTAGTTAATTAGTTCGTAGAAAGAAGCAGTAACATCGAAAGCAAGAATAAATTTCCAAGCTATGTGTTAAGTAACTATCTAAAGCGATTTTTTTTATCTGCAGAAAAATATAATCATTTACTCTGAAACGGAGCAAAATCAACCAACTTTCATTTGAAGTATGTCGTATATCCGCGGGGCCCCCGAGCATAGTCATGATTTTCCACTAGAGCCTGGAGAGGCTTTGGATTTAACAAGTTAGAACATTCTTCTGTGGTGATGATTTTGGTCGTGCCATAGTAGGATTGGCAACGCAGCTTAAAATAAGGTTTCGAAATGGGGAGCCCCCCTCACTTTACGTTCCTGTTGAGTTTAAATTGCGAATGGAGAGCTTTGACTTTAGAAATGAACTTTCAAAACACGGACGCAAACACGCTAAGGAAAATGAAAATAATTTTTAAAAAACGATGGTAAAAAGAAACAGAAGGTTACAAATTTTATTACCATACATTTGACAGTAATATAATTTTTTTTTCCTCCACAAGAAGTGATGCTACTAGCTAAGTTTCCTTTCTAAACTACTTTTCCGTCAAATGAAAATAAAAAACTAATGAAAATAAACACTATAAAAAATTAAATAGGAGGAAAACGCAAATATTTTAAAATATTTCTTTCTCATATTTTTCATGTTTAAGTGGTCGCATTAACCCGAAAAAATTTTTTTTTAAAGCAAAATACGTTATTTGTTGAGACCATTGTGTGCATTGCCAAAACTTTGATTTAGCAATTAGTAATTTATTCTCAAAGATTAACAACAGTGCCCATGTTTTAAAGAAAATCAAATAAGAAATTAAAATGTTCATTTCGTAAAAGTTCCAGAGAATTTTTATTTTACACGTATTTTTAAAATGTTTTTTGCTAAATGAGCAAAATTATAATTTTTGCAAATCTGTACAATGATATGCTTATATATTCGACAGAAAATATCCTTCCACTAATTAGTAATTAATAAAACTTCTAATTCATACTAAGTACTTTTGTTACTATCCTAAGAAGTTCAAAAACTATGTAAATCTATAAACAGGCATATAAATACACACAAATACACACGCACACACTAGCGGTTACCGAGAAAAGGGTACGAAAGTTTTGCATTTGCGTTTTGTCACTCGGCGACGCACAGTGGGGCGAAAACGCCAAAAAGGGCTTAATTTTTTTTTCTCCATATTCAACCAATTGAAGGTTAATAAATTTGCACAGGCGTACCTTTTTTGGCAATCAGAACTGCAATTTTAGAGCCCTTCGTCCACTGCAAAGCTGAAAGGAGTCTTTAGACGGTAAAAAACCGTGCGGGAATTTACAAAAATTGCTTTTAAGCACTCCATATATTTTTTTTCTTATTAAAGGCGGATACATTTAACATCTGTCGTGTCCAACGATAGTAATAGGATGAAAAAAATGAATAATCAAATATTCATCCAGAAAATCGGTTTTGATTAGCACCGAAAACTAGAGAAATCAAGATTATTTTGTTCAAAACTCTCTACAGAAAAAATGTCCTCTTACACTGTAAAAACGATTCATAAACGTTCCTGAAAAATAATAGGCAGCTGATGTGCCCAATTTCAACCAGTAACATATCTTACAAAAACCAGGAACGTTTTCCAATAAAAGCCAGTAACCTTTCTGAAATATTAGGAAATCTACCCTGTTAAAGCCAGTCGTGAACCTTCTAAAAAAATTTAATACATTTAACGTATTTGATTAAAACTTTCCTGGTTTACTAAAAAAGTTCCAGAAGTATTAGAGCAACCATGGCCTAAGCTACACGATTATTGCAAGCAAGAACCAAGCATATTCCTTGCCTCGCAAAGCTGCAGCTTCCCAGGGACACAATCCCATTGGGAGCTTATCCAATCTGGATGGACCATAATCAAGCTAAAGCCGATACACTTAATAAACACGCTCAGTCAATCTTTAAAATGGTAGTAAAAAATATCCTTCACACCAGTGAGAAGTCTACATTCGGGCATCTTTTAGCAATTCAGGAAACTTTTTTGCGAAGATACTTGATTTTACGGGGAAATAGGTGAAAACCTCTGGAATCTCGAAACGTTCCACGGAAATAACCAGTAACGCTTCGGATTTTTTTTGTAGTGTATGTCCTCTTAGAAATTACTAGTGGTACCCATACGGCTTTGCCCGTAATAGAAAATTAAAAGGTCTTTTGGTCCGCCTGTATATTTACAAATAATGTATGGTGAACTTTCTCGCCATTTGGCTTGTACCCATGTTACGGTTCCACGTTATGATAATCTCGTAATTTACTCGTCCATCTTATGATATTTTTGTTCTTAAAATTGGATTGGAAAAGGAACCATATCGAATTTTCGAAAGATCTCTTCGAGGTGCACACCCCCATGGTACAAACTAACTTAGTGCCAAATTTCATGAAAATCGGCCGAACGGTCCAGGCGTTATGCGCGTCACAGAGATCCTGACAGACAGATATCCGGACAGACAGAGGGACATTCAGCTTTATTATTAGTAAAGAATATTAATTAGTCATAAATGGTCTGAAGAAAGGCCCTGAAAAGGAATTAGCAGCATAAACCTGCGAAATTTGAACCCGAAGCCCAAACAAATCGAAAAAACTCGTTAATTACATGCATGCGTAAACAAACAAACGAGAGAGGTTTGAAAATATTTTTAAGCGCTTTTTGCCGTTTTCGCCCCACTCTGAGAACTTTGAGGCGGTCTGTGAACAAAAACTCATGCCTAACTTCTTAAAGGATTAAATATTTCTTGTGTTTGAAACAGTTTGAATAAGTTTTAAATATGCAACAGAATAAATTCGATTAATCTTTGATCATGTGTAAGTAATCTCACTTTAACTTACCTCTGTCCTCCTTGCCGGTATTATTTTCAAATAAAATTGCTTACGGTGGTACCAACAAATATTGAATACAGGAGAGAGAAAAGAAAAAAAAAATTTAAAAAGAAAAAATTAATTTGAATTCTGAAATTTTGAATTCAAATTATGTTTTCCGCAATCACGAGCTGCGACAGAACTTTACTCATTGGAATTATTGCTTCTAGAAACGGCTCCTGCCCCACCAAACCTGCACCTCCTCTACGTCTGTATAGTTGTGTATGCATAGGTTTGTGTGTGTGTATGCAATGCACTTTGGCGTGCGTGTAGTGGATGTGTATGAAGGCGCGTGTGTGTGTGTAAAGGCGCGCGCGTGTGTGTATGTGTGTAAAGGCGGGTGTGTGTGTATGTGTGTGAATGTGTATGTGTATGAGCATGCGTGTGCGTAGACGTGCATGTTTGCACGTTGGAGTGCGGGTAGTATATGTGTGTAAAGGCGCACGCGTGTGTGTGAATGTGTATGTGTAATGAGCGTGCGTGCGTGCGAGTATAACATGGACGCCACCGACTAGGAGTAACGGATTCTGGGGAACAGTGCTCAGGACCGGAGAAGCCGTGCCTGCAGATTATGGTGGGGTTGAAAAAAGAACCACAAAGCCAAAGACACACACACACACATTATTTTTGGCGCAAAGAGAGAGAGAGAGAGAGAGAACTTTTTACTTTCCTCAACATAAAAGCAAGATTGTAAGACGTATTTTGGAGGAGTCAGTTTTTGTTATGTAAAATCATGTATTCTTACTACACTACAAAGTATTATGTAAATACAAGTATAAATTGTTCCTCGTTCCTCTATAGCACCTTTAAATGCCTAAGTTTTAGTGATAACATGCTTACATGGGATCTGAGCTCGTTGACCCCTATTTGTATCTCATATTTCATGCAGACCCAATTTCTTTCTTTCGTTAAAGAGGACTCCTAGTAGACTTACATAGACCTCTGGGGGTCTCTGTTGACCACTTTGGAAGACATTGCTATAAAAGAAATGGTTCTGCGGGGTTTTTAAACCCCAACCTCATTTTTAGGTGCACCACTGAACCTTGGCAATTAGTCAGAATAATTCTCAGCAAAGCATGTTTTTTACTGTTTATATGTACCCGACTCGTTTTCCAAAAATGTTACAACTTATATATTAGATACTTTTAAGTCTATATATAATTATACATGCAATTTTTTTCTACTTCTGATTTATAATATTATATCTTATTTTGCTAATATTTAAGTTGTAACGTTGTCAAAAAATGTTTCAACTTAAATATTAGATACTTTTAAGTCTATATATAATTATACATGCAATTTTTTTTTTCTACTTCTAATTTATAATATATCTTTTTTTTTTTTTCCTAATATTTAAGTTGTAACATTCTCAAAAAGTGTTACAATTTAAAGATTAGATACTTTTAAGTCTATATATCGTCGCCTCAGAGCAACAGTAAGATATCTTCGTGTTAGTTCTGGGATTAGATATCTCACTTTTGCCCTGAGGCGACGATATAATTATACATGCAATTTTTTGCTACTTCTAATTTATAGTTTTTTGCTAGAAGTAGGAGAAGAATGTTCACTCTTACCACCGGCAAAGGAGTGGACATTTCCCTTCTCTTATGAAATGTAAATTAAATAGTAACTGTCCAGAACCGCTTTTGAGTTGTAGGAAATAAGATTAATATGTATTACAATTTATCGAATGTTCGAATGGTGGTATGCTTTTGAAGGCGATCCCTAAGTGTACTAATGCAAATTCAAAAGGAAAATCTTTAAAATGAAGTTCAATAAATAGTTCATTTGAAACATCGATGCGTAATTTCTGCAAACTTATGCGCGAAAGAGAGGTAAATATTGTTGATTTGTCCCCCCCCCCCACCCGCCCTCTTCTCTTTTTCATTTGTTCATCAATCCAACTCGCGCCACTACTCTTCGCAATCCTTCTCCGTAGTAATGATGAATGAACGATCCTCATCAACCAATCAGCGTTCGAGGACAACAACTGGCAGTAAACGATGGGAGGGCTGGGGGGTGTCGAACGAAGGTGTGACAGCAATACTTAAAAGTTCTCTTTCGTTTAAAACGAGCGGTTCTTTAGCGCTGAACGACAGGATTATGCGAGCCGGCGTTATTTAGTGCTGAGAGTTTTAAACAATATTTAGATGCGTATAAGGATTATTTGCTTATTTTCCCGTCAGGTAATAATACCTTTCTTCTAAATTGATTTCCCTTTAGGTTGCTCTTTCATAAAATTATTATTATAGCTGGAACATTTTTTTTTTATTTTTTATTAGAAGTTTGCCAGCCAACAATTGAAGGTTTTAAACCCTTCCAACCGAATTTAAAATGTTAAAATTCATCTGCACCAGAACCCAAATGTTATTAGTTTTAGTTTTCTCAATTGTCAAAGTTTTTTCATTGAAAAATTCAGATTTTTTTTTTTCAAATCTTTATTTAATTATTCATCAACATTTCTACAACGAGTGTTTGGGAATTTTTAATTCGTATAACTTAGTTTGAATCAGCTGAGTAAATTGTTTCTTTAAATTTGCTTGGCATAAGTAGTAAAAAATGTTGATGCTGATGGGCGAAAATTTTACAACTCTCAATAAATAGTTTATATTTAATGTTTTGAAACGTACGCTAAAGTTTAACTGGTAGTCAGTTCAAGCTGAAGCAGAAGTTTCTGTAATTTTTATTGTTTATGTATTTATTTATTTAATTGTACTTTTCCTTATTTATTAGTTTTTGAGTTATCTTGTGGTGTGATCGTTGTAAATCTCAAAATTTTTTGTAGCAGGCTATAAAAGTTAATTTCATAAAATATGAACAGTTTTTTACCTGCTTTTTGTTTGGAGGGGGGGGGGGGGTTATACAGTAAGGTTTAAATTAAATGGTTGCAAATTATTTCGGACTTTTTTTCTTAGTCTTTTAACGCTCTATGTTCTGACAATACATATTTACGTAATTTAACGAGAGTGGGTATGAAATACTTAAAGTAAAACTGAACATAAACTGATGACGACGTTAATGTAAAGCTTATGTAACTAAATTTTCAATCTCAAGCATTTGCTGTAAAACTTCTCTCCTTTTGCTAATTTTGTCCCCCACCCCCCACCCCCTTTTTTTTCTTTTTGGTAAACGGGTAGTTTTTTTTTTTTTTTTTTTTTAATACCACTTTTTTTTTTTTTTTTTTCAATAACCAATACCTCTACATGTGTTATACTGATTTTCTATACACCACCAGGATATTTTTAACCTCAAGTTGGGAATACTTCCGTGGGAAGGACAATATCTGCAAATTTTGTCATCTAATGTACTTTAGCTTTTTGTCACAAGCTTGCTTTTTTGGATTGGCTGAAAATAAAGCGAAAAAAAAAAAAAAGCGCTACTAAATTCTAGTATTTCTTAATTGTTAAACGTGTTTTTTTTAAAAATATCTCAGAAACTCATTTCTGCAGGTACTGCTCTTTACCTGCTCACTGAAGAATTGTCGCTAAAATTAAGTTTATTAAATTATTAATCGAAATAAAAAAATTTAAATAAAGGTCTAACCTTCGATTTATACATTCCATTAAAAAAATTGTATTCTTATGCGTGTTTAAAATATTACCTTTTAAATTAAACAATGATTCGTATTTGCAGATGAACTGAAAACAAAGAGTTGGGGACCCATCCAAAGTCTTTAGCCTGTTTTTATCACTAGGTTGCTTAAAGAGATCTGGCCAAAATAGACTACAATATTCACGTAAAAAGAATAACAAGTTTCTTTTATTGCAAATAATGCGCATTTATTCGGAAAATATGCTTAGACTTTCGAAATCGAGCTTCAGAAAGTCACTTTGAAGTTGAGCTTAAGCATTTTTTCCCAAAATATTATGCAGCTGGCTTCTAAAAATAAATAAAGCAGAGCTTTACCTTTGAAAGTTTATATATATAACGAAAGAGAATTTCGGATGCTTTGAGATTTCCACTGCAAAGCTTTCAAAAAAGTGCCACACTTAAAGAAAAAGAAAATACAAATTGACAGAAACACAGACAATTTTTCTACTTGAACCTTTCAATGGAGCTTTAGGGTTTTATTGATTTTGTTGATTAAAAATGAGACTGAAAACCATGACAATTGCTATATCTGCAGGAAGTAATTAAAAATTTGCTATTCGATAACAACTAATGAGACTTTGATTTAAAAATTTCAAACTATCTAATTGAGACTTAACATTCATTCTGCATCTATTGATAAAACGGACGTTAGATTGAGGATTCGTAAACAATTGAACATCAGGTGTTTTATAATACACAAGATTTGCAGTCTGTATTTAAGAAAGAGAGTGATGTATTTTTGAGATCATTATATAAATCGAAATGATTTATGAATGAAACTGCTTATCCTACCTGTATTAATTGATCTGACGTAGTTAAGCAATTATAATGAAACTGAAATTTTGTTGTCCGAAAAAAAAGCAAAAACTATTATTGACTGAAACTGAATAAAATGATTTTTACACGATTTGAAATAAATGATAATTTTGCTTCATACCTGTTAATGACAACAATTGACTTTTGCCACTAGTATAGAAATCAATTATGCAGCTCAATGTTTTCTGAAAGAAATAACTTGTATTTTTGAATCTACTTACAGAAATAATAAAAAGTAAATCAATAACAATAATAGTAAAATAAAAAGGAAAAATTAAAATAACTAAATTACTGTATTATTTAATTTTATTTGCAATAATGAATTTCATTTCTAAGTGAGGTGAGTAAACCAATATATCAATTTCCAAACTTAAGTCTCTCGAAAACCACGTGATTTCTAGGTCGGCGGTCCCTATTTAGTTGTATACAATTTCAGAAACATAAAAGAGGAAAAAGGGAGAGAGGAAAAAAAAAAAAAGAGGAGCGTCCGAAATGCACGTGCGACGCAGATCGATCGGGGGGAGGGGGGTGGCGCACCGGTCGCTCTCCAGCGCGACTGTGCGAACAGGGAGCAGCCCCCCCGCCCCCACTTCATAAAGTGGTCGACCGGATTCAAAGGCCGCCAGTTGACGAACACCGACCCAGGTTGGATGATCCTCTCCCTTTGCGCGACACTTTTCGAACGCTCATCGAACAGACTGAGATCGGAATTTTCGTCCCCATCTTCGGTGGGAGGGAAAAAAAACAATTGAAATTCCAGTTTGAGATTTTTCCTCACCCCGGCCGTGTGAAATAATTCGATAGTAGTTCTCTTTATTGGCCACTTGTTGGAAAGAAACTTTGTCTAGGCGCTCGAGAAGTTGTTGGTAAACATTTATGATAAGGTGTGAAAAGTTATCGGAAATACCAAAACTTCTCCAGCATTCCATTGACTTCACATATTGAAAACTTTTTTCGGTGTGAAAACTTATGAAAAGTAAATAAAGTTCAATTGTCAACTTAAGTTATTGCTTGCAGAGTTGATAAAGCTATCGATGGTCAAATAATTGGTTTGCATAAAAATTACACATAAGAAAGTGACGAATAAGGCTGTATTGAAGATACAGTGAAAATAGACATTGAACAATTTGATGGAAAGCATTTACCATTTCATTTCATTGATAAAGTTTTCTCTTTAAATACGTGTTTGCTAGTCAGCGATATGCAACTAAAAATTGTCCTCTCATAAAAGTGTTGAATATCAATCCACCATGATAAGTTTACTTTGCATTTTCGCTGTGGTTCTGCATTCGGCAAACACCATCACGTATCATGGAATGTTTGCAGCGCAGCAAAATCCTCCACCTGATCCTTGCTACGAAGAAATGGATGTACCGAGGCGTTGCATACCGGACTTTGTCAACGCTGCTTTTGGGAAAGAGGTAAAAGCATCCAGTGAATGTGGCACCCCAGCCAGCCGGTACTGTACCACAGCAACCGACGATAAAGGCGAAATCGTCCGGAATTGCCAAATCTGTGACGCATCCAACCCGAAACGAGCGCATCCCACAACGTACCTCACCGACCTGAACAATCCTAATAATGTCACCTGTTGGATGTCTGAACCATTCTCGCAGTCCTTGCACAACGTCTCTCTGACTTTGACCCTCGGAAAGAAATACGAACTAACTTACATCAGTCTTCAGTTTTGCAACCAGAAGCCCGACTCCTTAGCCCTCTACAAGAGCATGGACTATGGAAAGACCTGGCACCCATTCCAGTTCTATTCGAGTCAATGCCGGAAGATGTATGGAAGGCAGAATCGTGCTATCATCACCAAAGCGAACGAGCAGGAAGCCTTGTGCACTGATGCCCAATCGAACGTGGAACCCATCTCTGGTGCCAGGATTGCCTTCAGCACACTAGAAGGAAGACCGTCTGCATATGACTTTGACAACAGTCCGGTGCTTCAGGACTGGGTGACAGCAACGGACATCAAGGTGGTCTTCAACAGGTTGGTGGGGTGGTCCATGTCCGAGATGGGCGAGAACGACAACGAGTCTCTCAGCCAGCGAGACACTTATTTCTATGCTGTCTCTGACTTCGCTGTGGGTGGACGCTGCAAGTGCAATGGCCATGCTTCGAGGTGCATTCACAACAGAGAAGGCCTCTTGGTTTGCGACTGCAAACACAACACGGCCGGCAGAGACTGTGAGAAGTGCAAACCATTCCATTTTGACAGACCTTGGGGCAGAGCTACCGCCCATGAAGCCCATGAATGTGTTGGTAAGTCTGAAATATATTTACTTTCTTATGTACTTGAAATATTTCTCTTCTATTTCAAATTTGATTGTCAAGTAAAGTTGAATTAAAAATCATCGTAATTGCTCTTATTAGTCATCATCAAAAAAAAAAAAAAAAATTAATCTACAAAATGTCAAGTATGCAATATCCTGATAAAAATAGCGAACAACAAACTAAATTTAAAACAATATATGAAAATTTATTTCGAAATTTACGCTAGGAACGTTTTGTTACGAACGTTGCGAAACTTTTTGAACTAGGTTTTCTTGCAATAATCAATAGGGTAAGGTGGGGCATTTGTGACTGTAAAATCTATTGTTGAACTTTGATTATTTTTAACTGGAAAACTATTTACAGCAAAGTATTAAAATAAAAACTGTCAGGTGATGTACTTTATATTTATGCACATAATATGCTATTTGTGGATGCACGTTTGAATTATGGTTAAAAATGTGTTACTTTTTAAAAAGGATCTAAAAAGTCACATTTGCCCCGGGACTGGGGCATTAATGACTTTTTGAGGCGCATTTGTGATGACTGCCAACTATAGGTGATTATTTTAGTGCTTTATCATACAGGTTAATTGTGATGAAAAATTTACATTCTGAACTGCAAGTAGCTACATTCTTAGTTTTAATATGACAATAGGTTCTTGAGAAATTAAATTTTATTATGACTCACAAATTAGAACATTTTTCAAAATTAAAAATGATGCATGAAAAAAGATGTTATATCCTACAGTTTATAAAGGAAACAGTGCAAAAATGTCATTTTTGAATTTGTTAAGTTTTTTGTACATTAAAGAAATCATAGCATATGTTTTTGAGTCCAATGTGAATGGTCCAATTCCTATAGTATTTAGTGGACCAGCAAATATAAACGGCTTATTAATCTCTGAGATATCATCTCTTCTTGGCCATTGGAAAGTTTGGTTTTCAGCCTTGTGAAGAAACTTAAACATATATCCAGTTCCAGTTTTATTCTCTGTCAAAACTCTCCCAATATAATAACACTTTTCAAAATATACAGCATAATATTTCTCTAACTCGACATGATACTGAACTTTATTCAATTGTTGTTTGAGTCCATCTAATGTCCATTCTTTTAAATCATCTAATAAATTTAGTTGAGTTCCATGAATTTTGCCATCATCTTTATCAACAGAACTATTTTCATTTTGACTCTTTATCTCAGGGTAAGTTTCAAGTTTCCCTATTTCTTCATATTCTTCTAGTTCATCAATAATAAGGTCACTCACAGATATATCACCATCACTGTCCTTGTTCAACTCTGTTAAGTTCTTCTTCCAAATCTTCGTCTACTTCGTCATTATTAGAATCTACTTGATACACTTTAAGCTTTTTTTTTCTGTTTACATTGATTTAGAGCTTTAAGTTCACGTTCTTCCTTTTTAATTTGTCTTACAGCCTCTCTCTCTCTTTTCTTTTGTAGTCTTTCATCTTCTTTCGCTTTATTTTCTCTAGCCTCTCCGATTCTTTTGCTTTCTTTTTCTCCAGTTTTTCTTTCTATAATGCTTTTTTTTTCCTCTTCCGCTATTCGTTGTTCTAAATAAGATTTACTTGTTAATGTTGTTGACAAATCTATTTGAAGACGTTTAGTAACTGTTAATAAAGGCTGTTGGGTAACAGTTTGAAGTAATATATCTTCAAATGAGCATCTTGGCTAAGTCTTATGAATTTAATAAATAAAAGATAATACTTTATAATA